>NW_006294339.1:7776941-7801263 GCF_000327345.1 Myotis davidii | reverse complement strand
ATGCAAGTTATGCTTGTACAGAGAAAGTAGGAAAAATAATCACAAATCCAAAACCAAAAATTCATTAAAGTGTAATGAAGGTCTGGGGAGGGGAGAGGGTACAGGCTAAGAGGGGTCAATGGGGGGGTGACTTATGTAATACTTTCAACAATAAAGATTTTTTTAAAAAGAAGAAAAGAAGCACACCTGTGATGCCTTCGTCTTGAGAAATAGGCTGGATCAGGATCAGTGATGGACCAAAAGCAGCAAAGTAATTGAGGGTGTTTTGTAGATGAAGAGAAAAATGAGGGTTCAGAAAACCAGTTTTAGTTCTAGAAATGATAGACAAAATAGTCAACTGAAGTACCAAGAAAGGAAAGAGCAAGGAATGTATTTACAAAGGGAGTTGAGCTTTCAAAGGACTATCTAGTTCTGTAGGAATGGAGGAATAAGAGGGAATGGGTCAAATGAACACACATCTCTAACTGAAGATTTAAAAGATGAAACTAGTAAAAATGAAGAACTGAGCATGCCTGGCTTATTTTTCACAGATTTACCAGTCAATGAAGTCACTTCAGCTCTCTTTGGATAGACTGAGTATAGGGGAGTAGAGAGACCAGAGGTATAAAACAAATGGGGTTCTTTCCACCTAAAGAAAATGCAAGAAACAGAGGGAAAGGAGCTCCTCCTAACACCCAGCAGTGAAACACATGTGATAAGCTTAATAAAGAGAAAATATAAAATTAAAACCTATAAAAGAAAGGAGGGGCAAACCCATTGACTATTGGTGTTAATATAATTCATCTATATAATAGTTGCATTTTGTTCATAATTTAGCCAAAAAAGTCCCCATTATCTACTGCACACCAGGCACTATGCTAGTTACTATAGCTGAACTGATGTAAAGACATGGTTCTAACTTTTAAGGGCTTACAGTAAAGTTATGAAGAAATACATTTAATGTGCCACTTACTAGTAAATATGATGTGTGTTAGCATAGAAGTATTCACAAGAGGCCTTGAGAGCACATAGGAGGGGTAACTAATCTGGAAACAGCTAAGCTTCAGGGTTAGTTCTTAGCCTCTTACACAAGACAAAGAGTTAACATGGTGAATTTTATAACTTTCAATATCAGAAAGGAAGAAATATAGCAATTCCATAGGGAAGGCAACTTTTTTTTCCTGGCACTAAATTGGAAAGAAATTACTTTCACGAAATTTTGTAGGAAATATTGAATGATCTAATGGGTAATGTTCTCAGCATCCATTTTTCAGCCCTTGTAAAAATAGATATATGTTTGTCTCTTAGTGTGACTTTTGATGATAATAAAGAACATATTATAGTTGAATACTCATTACCAAACTTGTCACATATCAGAATTATTTTGGGATCTGTTTTAGAACACATATTCCTGGGCCTAATTTAATGAGTATGTCCTCCAAATATTAAATTCTAATAGCTTATATTCTTACCATAACTCTTTCTTATTCTCTTATACCTGTATTCCCACCATAGTTGCTTTTAGGTTTTATAGAGACCTCCAGTCCACAAGTATTCCCATCTTCTCTGAATGTACTCATTCTCTCGATGTTCTCTTTCTTTTCCTGGGTGATTCCTCAAGCTACCTGCTAACTAGAATCCTCATGCCCTCAAGCTACTATAGCACCGTACATCCTCACCCATCCTGTGATAAAATTTTTGAACCTCTATCATTTTTAATAGAAGTTTATAGACATGTAAATGTTAGAAAAGATTTTAGAATTGATTATTAATAAGAGCATCAAATTATCTTTAGAAAATATCTCCAAATTATGAAAGAGAATATAGCAAAATAAAGAGCAAAGGAGTTGTATGTGACACCAGCTTGCTATTTGTGTAAAATATTGGGAGATTAAGAATAAGAAATTGAAGTTCAGCAAATTTAATAATTTTTTACAAGGCCATTCATTTAGTAAGTGGCAGATGCAGGAGTTAAATCCAAACCTGCCTAATTTCCACTAATCTGATCATGTATAAATAGCTATAATGTAAAATAGCATGTACATTATAGAAGACTAATAGAGACCCAGATTGTGGAGAGCGGCTACAGTGTTTGGACAGGTTCAAGCCTTGGACTAATGAGAGGGCACAGTCCTCTCATTGCCATGTGCAAGTCCCAGCTTGGAGAGAAGAGCCCTCTCAGCTCAATTATAGCCAAAAGCTATAGTTGTAAGCTTGAACCTATGGTCCCAACACGTGGCCCCAAGTACCTGACTGATGTGGGCTTGATAGAGTTCAGGTACATGTAATTGAGTAGGATTGAAACCCACAAGAATGTTGTAAACATCTTGACCATGCCCTTACTTTGCCTCATGGGATCTGGCTATAAAATAAAGACAGATAAGAACTTACAGAAATTCAAAAGAGGGAGAAGGATTTCTGATGGAGAGATCAAAAAATACTCAGTGTGGGTAGAGAAATTTAGTGCATCAAGGATGAATTATCTAAGAAGAGAAACAATTTGGAGCATAAATCAGCTATTGAAAAATACTAAAATTCTATCAGTAAACACATTGATTCTCTTTTGGCTTGAATTTAGAGTATTTAAGGAGAAAAAGATGGAAATACATTTAGAAATACAGGTCCTGACAAAGAGAACTTTGAATGCCAAGATAAGGAATTTGAACTTAAAAGAGTGTTTTGAGCAAAACATGAAAAATAAGTTATAAGTCCCAATTACTCTTATCTTCATGCAAACTACCTTTCTGTGAATTTACCCAAGGCAAATATTTTATTTTGCAGTCACTTTCCTTCTACAATTTTTCAACTCTCTTCCATCCTCTTATAGCAAATATTGTTCAGGGAATACAGAACTAACCAAGCTAATCTGGCCTCATTCAGAGCTGATGCTGAATAGACTGCAGGGTTGCGTTTGGTGACACATTCTCTAAATCAAAGCTTCCAAACTGGGCATATGCAGGGGTATGTGAATTGAAATGTTCCAAGATTAATTCTCTCACCAATCTGGGGACCATGTTAACCCTGGAGTGTTTAGAGCCCCCTGGGGATGGGTGTTTCAGGCCACAAGCTACTGTGTTCCTTCTCTCTAGTGTATTGTGCAAACGTTAAGCATTATTATTCGCTATGTATTTCATATATGTAAAAGTTGGGAGGCACTACCTTATATGTCCTTTGTGATAAGCCTTGCAAAAGCCCAGGGGATGCTAAAGGTTTCTGGAATCCTGAGGTATATCCCAGAATTGTGGAATTTTTTAAAGACTCCCATGTGACTCTAATACCCCACCAGGTTGTGAATCCCTATTACAGAAAGTTCTGTCCAGGAACCTAGTCTTCTAACTTCTTATCTTTGTCTCTGACAAACTATAACCCAGAACATAAGAGATTCCACCCCATTCTAATTTTTGCCCAACCCCATAATGACTTCTGAACAATAGTGACCACCTCACTAACCTTTACTGTAAAGACTCAACTTTACTCCTTTCAAGCTTCTGCTCCATCAGCCACACCTGTGATAACCTGAGTTCTCTGGCAAGACCAACCTTGGAAAAGACATAAACAGATACCCAAACACATATTTTGATTTTCAGGTGACCCAGGAGCTTCATGGAAGTAGGCATAAACCTAGATCCATAACTGTACAATCAACTGGAGGTTTGTGAAGGGGCTTGAACTAAAAATGAAGAAAATAAGGTTCTTAAGAGAGAAAAAAAATCACACCAATGGAAGTCTGGCAGAATGGGCCAGACCAGTGGTCGGAAAACTGCGGCCCCTTGAGTGTGGCTCTTCCACAAAATACCACGTGCAGGTGCGCACGTACAGTGTGTCCAGACCATGGTTTTACCATTTAAGATAAAGTGATTTTTTTCTTTTGTAATTGAATTTATTGGGGTGAGTAGCCGCATGTGGCTCCTGGGCCGCAGTTTGCCGACTACTGGGCCAGACCAAATGGGCTGGATTGTTAGAGAGAACAGCATTTCCAATTGCCCTAGCACAGTGGTCAGCAAACTGCGGCTCACAAGCCACATGCGGTTCTTTGGCCCCTTGAGTGTGGCTCTTCCATAAAATACTGACTTCTGTGTATGGGCCACGAAGTTTCAATCGCACTGTACATGCACACCCGCACGTGGTATTTTGTGGAAAAGCCACACTCAAAGTGCCAAAGAGCCGCAGTTTGCCGACCACTGCCCTAGCTGATTACATTTGAGCCTTTATCACCCAGAGAGAACCCCACCACCATTCTCCCAAAGTTACCTGTTTTCTTGAAAAAAAAGAGTCATTTGAAGGAAGGATGGTGTCATTAAGGTGCATCAGCTGGTTTAGAAATCCTCACTGAAAGAGCTAGCCACTTAAAACACCCTGATGGGGATGGGGTCCTAGAGATGAGTTCACAGGGAAGACCAGCAGTGGGATGGGCAGTTGCCTCTCTAGGAATTACGAAGCTAGAGACAAGTTTAAATATATTTGTTGATTACTTTTAATATAAAATATTTGTTGCATTCTTACTAGGTACAAAGTACTGTACAAGGCTATGGTTTGTGAGCAATCAGAACAAAGCAAAAAAAAAAAGGAATATTTGTCCTTATGTATTTTACATTTCAGAACTAGTTATTTTACATAGAAAACTCCATCTCCTCTGGAATACTCAGAAAATAATTGAATACAGGCACACCTTGTTTTATGGTGCTTCACTTTATTGCACTTCACAGATGTTGTGGTTTTTACAAATTGAAGGCAAGATCCTCCACCAGCAGAAAGAAAGATTATGACTTGCTTTATAGCAGTGGTCTGGAACCAAACCCACAATATCTCCAAGATATGCCTGTATAAAGAACCCTGTCTGGTAATGGTAGTAGTGATAAAGAATAAAGACTGTATTTCAGGTTAATCAAATTAGTGGAGGCTCAAAGCTTAGCTGATGAGTGAAGGGATACATTTTTATATTATCTTAAACAAAACACATGTAAAAAGGCTAAAGCACTTTTAATATATGCTAGTATATGATCACAGACATTTGGGAATTATCACTGTTTTGGATCATTCTAATCACATATACCTGTATGAATATCTAAAAACCAAAACTAACTTGGAATTACATTCTAGAGGTGACCCATGTTTCTATTTTTTTAAACAACTTTGAGTTAAGCATCACTGAGCTTTGTGATAATTCTTAGGAATACAAAGATTAATAGAATACAGCTCCTGCCCTTAATGGGCTCATGTTCTCATGGTGTACAAGCAAAAAAAAAATCCATAGCATTTCATTTGCTCTAACTGACATATCTGCAAATTGCTAAAGAAGGTGTCTCACTGCATCTGTTGGGAAGTGAGAGGAATCTCAATAAAGGAGGTAGCATTTGTGCTGGTTCTTGGACAATCCAAACTAATATGTATCAGTCAACAAAGCAGAGGAGAGGCATCCCCGGCTAGAGAACAGGACTCACACAGGAGTGGCCATGTGCAAAGACAGGAAGTGTTCACAGAACCCCAAGGCACTTCAATACGGTTAGAAAACTAGTAACATATTTCTCTTTTTCCTAGCTTTCGCCAGGCTTACTTCAAGGCAATATAGATTCTGACCCTGAGGTGTATCAAAGACAGGTAATTTAAGGCTACACAATATTAGAATACTTAATTAGAAAAGGCTTCCCTGACCCCTAGAATTATGTTTGCACTGTCTGCATTTTATCTCCATAAATGCACAGATTTTTTTCAAATAATTATGACAACAAGCACATCATACTTACTCATCTGTTGAGTAGTTCTTGGAAGGTTGGTCATCTGCTGGACAAATTCATTCTCTCTCTCTCTCTCTCATTTGTGCATGCAGTGACGACCTCACTCCATCACCACGGCCTTATCAAGCCTTTTTATATTTAGCTAGATTGACTACAGCTGCTATTAAATTAAGGTTGTGTTATTTTTAAGCCCAGCAGGTGTAAACATTCAATGGATCACAATGATTACTGCTGGAAAACGTCTGCTGCTACTGCCATTTCACCTTATAGGAGAGAAGTTGAGCAAACATGGATCAAACAGTATTTTTAAAGTAGAACAACAAGGTAGGAATTCATGGCAAGTGCTTAAAACCTTACTCCAAATTATGTCTCAAACACTGTGGCAATTAGGCTGTATGGAAAATGACTTAATCAACTCTGGAGTGTTATGAAGACATGATGAATGGGGTTTGTGTGGATTTCCTACTTAAGAGCACTTCTCTCTGGACCTGCACTGTCCAACACAGTAGCCTCTAACCCAGTGGTTCTCAACCTTGGCTGCACATTAGAATCACCTTCGAATCTTTTTAAAATCCTGATTTCTGGGCCTCATCCTCCGGAAATTCTGTTTCTTTGTTATGGGGTGGGGCCAAAACATTAGTAACAAAGAAACAGAATTTCCGGAGGATGAGGCCCAGAAATCAGGATTTTAAAAAGATTCCCAGGTGATTCTAATGTGCAGCCAAGGTTGAGAACCACTGCACTAACCAAAAGCAAGTACTTAAATTTATATTAAATATTATATATAATTTAAAATTCAGCCCCTCAACTGCATTAGATATGTTTCAAGTTCTTAATAGCCACACATAGTGCCTCCCATGTTGAGCAGCACAAATACAGAACATTTTTTACCATCACAGAATGTTCTATTGCAGTGGTTCTCAACCTTCTGGCCCTTTAAATACAGTTCCTCATGTTCTGACCCAACCATAAAATTATTTTCGTTGCTACTTCATAACTGTAATGTTGCTACTGTTATGAATCATAATGTAAATATCTGATATGCAGGATGATCTTAGGCGCCCCCTGTGAAAGGGTCCTTTGACCGCCAAAGGGGTCGCAACCCACAGGTTGAGAACCTCTGCCCTAGAGGAACCCTCAAACTTGATTTAGCCCTCAGACTTGTAGGTGGTGCTCAAGGAAGGCTTCCTGGAGGAAGTCCTCTGAAATCTGAGACCCAGGTCCCCAGTAGGGGGTGAGCATGAGGCAGCCAATCGATGATTCTCTCTCATCATTGATATTTCTACCTCTCTCTCTCCCTCTCCCTTCCTCTCTGAAATCAATAATTTTTTTTTTTCAAAAACTGATGCACTTGTATATGTATCTAACAAATAGATGCTACACCCTCTGCTGTACCCTCGCAGCACTTGTTGAAGAGAGGCAGAAATAAAGGCATTGGGAGGGCCGCAAGTCAAAGAGCTGTGTTTCTTAAAATAATATTTTTAGGTCCTGAGATAATATCCAATAGTAGAAGTTCAGGAAATATTTGTGGATGAAGGTACCAGCTAGTCTAAATGAGCTATTTTCAGTCTAATCCTTTCTTGGCCACTTTAATATCCAATCTGCTGCAAAAGCCATTAGGACAATCAATTGACTGGAGCTGTGAAGACATCCAAATCCCACTGGATCACTTATTTTCAGTGCAGAGCTTTTCATAGGACAGGTGCCATCATAGGAAAAAGATATTAAGATATATTAGAATTATTTTCCTCTCATTCATCCAGGCTCCTAAAGGATATAATTACTCTTTACAAAGACCTTGAAAATCTGTCCCAACAAGTGAGTTCCCAGCTCCTCTCCCATGAAACTGGTTTACTCACTCGTCCTGAATATGCCTTGCTCTCTCCCACCTCTGCACATCCCTCACACATTCCCTCTCTCTGAGAATTGTTCACCCCTTCCCCAAAATCACCCAACAAAAATCTTATTATTCTTTAAGGCCTGGGGTGTCTCTTTTCCTCTATTAAGATCCCTTTCCTCCTTCCCTTAGCCTAAAAGGATCTCTTCCCTTCTCTGATTAAATCTCTTCTTGGAGGGGTTCTCTCAGCATTTAGCATAGTGCCTTCTGAAAATAAATCCTCGGTAGATATTTGAGAACTCTACAGAAAAGAACAGTAAGTTTATGACTACAAATGTTTGGAAAGTACTTTTAAATTTATGAAATGAATTTACATATATTATTTCATCTTCACACAATTCCTGTGGATTACATGTTTTTATCTCCCTTTTTAGAGATGAGGAAATTGAGGCTCGGACAGATAAAGGGCCCTGCCTGAGTTGTGTCAGTCCCTGTCCCAGAAGTGGCACACTCAGTCTATTTGAAGAGAGTCGAATGAAAGTGCTGTATAGACTAAGAGCAAGGTTAGGGAAATAGGAGAGATAGTGAAGCTTTGGGAGATCCCCATAATGTGAGAAGCATTATCACATTGAGAGCTGCTACAAGAACCTGGTAAAAGCTATATCTGTGAGAGAGTCATCTTCCTCACTCATTTTCCAAGAGCAGAAAGTTCTGAAGCCCTGGCCTGGAAGTGATTTGGGAGAGGTTAGGAAATGCCTTGATTTTTCTCTCCTCCCGATAATGCTTCCCATTAGCCAAACCCAACCAGGAGACAGTAAGCAAGAAAACCCAAGAGATGAGTCCCTGGAGGCCAGTCTCACATGACTCAGGCCAGGCCCAGGGGTAGAAGTGTGCTTTGTGTTGGAGGAGAATGGATGTAGAGAGGAAAACAGATTTTATTTAGAATTTAAAGTCACACAGATATTGGGTTACAGACCATGATCCAAAATCCAGAATTTCTGTTCTTTTTACTTTGCTATAGTTTTGGCACACAAGAAATAACTCATTGCTAATAAACTATTTGCATGTGTATGTACAATTCTATTGCCTCAATTACATTAAAACTTACCCCAAAATATAAGGATTATATCTTGTGTGGCCTAGAACAAGTGGTTTAAATGTAGAGACCTTAGTTTCCTAATCTGCAAAATATAATCAATAGTCCCTCACAGGTTGTGGCAGGGATCAAATGAGATGACATTCATAAGATGTTAGAATGGTGGTTGGCACAGAGTAGATGCTCCACATATTTCAGTTCTTTTCCTACACTTATTAAATATTCTTTATATTACCACACACAGGGCCATCTTCACACTAGAACCTCAATAAATATACATTAATCCAATAAAAATAGATTAACCGAGAAATGCAAAATATGATGTTTCTTGGAAATATTTGGAAAGAAGGTTCTTACGATGGGCTAATTATGAGGTTAAGTTATTCCAGGTTGTTTCTACAGAAATGACACCAGGAGGGAAGTGGAGGTTAGGATATTATCCCCTCTCTCCAGAAGACCCCTGCCTATCAGGAAAAACAGACATTTAAACAGCCAATTATAATATTGGTTGAAAGCGGCTGAACATAGTTAGATGGAGCATGGAAAAGGGAGCCACTTCCTGAGAGTCAAAGAAACCTTCAAAAAGAATTTGACATTTGAGATGAGCCTTGGAGAATGTGTAAGAGTGTGTTTGAAGTATGAACAAGCAAATTCCATAAAAAAAATGATGAGTTGTTAAATTAAAAGAGATAATGTTTACCAAATTATGTCAACATTTCCACTGTTTTCTTACAAACATGAGTGGCAGAATAGTCTATAAATATAGGCCCAAGCACCCCCACCATGAATGCAGAGTATTTTTTTACGATAGTTTTATCTAAAAACATCATGCTGGCCCTGACCCTATATACCAAGGTTGTGGGTTCAGTCCCCGGTCAGAGTACATACAAGAATCATAAAAAAGTGGAACAACAAATCAATGTTTCTTATTCTCTCTTTCTCTATCTCTCAAATCAAATAAATAAATAAAAAGATCATGCCAATGGTAAATTCTATTCCAAGATATACTAGTATAGTAATTTAACAAATTATTTGTCTCTCATTTTCTTTAAAAAATAATTGGTTCTGTAAAAAAATATTTCACACTTATCCTATGGTTTCCCTTATTTCCTGGAACTTCTACCTCCTAGGTGGACATTTATTGCAGTTTCAGAAGGTGAGACAGTTGTAAAAGTTACATGTAAGCTCTTTACAAATGTGAATTACTGTTATTATTTAGAGCCTTTAAGCTGAAATTGAAAAAGTGTGGTCAATTTCTCTGACCTTCTGAATCCCATGGGAGAATTAGTTTCCATACACTTTCCTTCCTTCTAATATTGGTTCAAGCTCAGTGGTCCGATGGCTGGTGGCCATTGAAAGCAAGATGGAGAAAGCGTTTCTCGGTTTGGCAATGGAGTTTGGGAATTGGCCAGCCCAACTTACTTCAGTGATTCTAATGCAAAGCACTCAGCAAATTAAACTTGTTGATTATAAAATATTTTCCATTTGCCCCCAGTGGCAGCACTTTAATAGGAAATCTAGCTTCCAGTCAAAGAGAAATGCAAAGTAAGAGTATGTATAGTTTTTCCAAATCACAAGGATTGCCTAGAGGCAAAGGGCAAGACAGAGCCTGATGAGGCATGTGGTCTGGGTCTCCCAACTCCAGTCCAAGAGAAACCTTTCATTGCCTGGAGGTTCATTGTCTAAATCCAAGCATAAAAAGTTCAGTCCTAAAACAGAATTTAGGTTGGAATATAAGACCACTAATCTTTCATTATTTTATTTTCACTGTACTCTTACCAAGTAATTTTTTTTTTTTAAATCAGGCATTGTCCAGAAGCTTGGAATGCAAAGGTAAATATGAACTGGGCCTAGCCTCTCAAAGAGCTCACCATACCATGGATGAAACAGACACATATTTAAATGATTATGAAACAACTAGAGGTCTGGTGCACGAAATTAGTGTACTCGGGGATGGTGGGGGAGAGGGGAGGAGGGGGGTGTCCCTCAGCCTGGCCTGCGCCCTCTCACAGTCCAGGAACCCTCAGGGGAGCCCAGCTTCTGGCTGAGCAGCGCTCCCCCTGTGGGAGTGCACTGACCACCAGGGGGCAGCTCTTGTGTTCAGCGTCTGCCCCCTGGTGGTTAATGTGCTTCATAGCAACTGGTTGTTCCACCATCAAGCCAAACATGGCTCTCCAACATTCCACAAGGGGTCCCGGATTGCGAGAGGGCACAGGCCAGGCCAAGGGATCCCACTGGTGTACGATTGGGGCTGAGGAGGGACGTGGGAGGTTGGCCAGCAGGGGAGGGACACGGGAGGGCTCTAGGGCATGTACAGCTCATCTTGCTCAGTTCCGCGGCTGGACTAAACTAACCTACTGGTCGGAGTGTTTGCCCCCGGTGGTCAGTACATGTCATAGCGACTGGTGGACACGCCGACTGTCTGCCCCCTAGTGGTCAGTGCACATCATAGCAAGCAGTTGAGTGGCCTTAGCATATCATTAGCATATTACACTTCGATTGGTTGATTGGTTGACTGGACGATTGGACACTTAGCATACTAGGCTTTTATTATATAGGATGTGGTAATATGCATTCAGCATTCTGGGGGCACCAAGGATAAACAACAAAGCTAGCATCTATCCAGCAGTGGAACAACCTGCCAGTGGTACAGTGAACACTAGATTTCAACCTATTTAACCAAAGGCTAGAAAATTCTATATCAGAGTCACTGTAGATGAATTCTACTCTGGACAGATATATGGCCTAGATTAGTGGTTTTAATAGCAACACTACTAACATTTTGGACCAAATAATTCTCTACTGTGGGGGTGATGGGTTGTGGTGTAGTTAACATCCCTGCCCTCTACCCACTAGATGCCAGTAACTCCACTAGCCAATCAAAAATGTCTGCATACATTGCCAAATGGCTCCTGGGGGCAACATTACTCCCAGTTGAGAATGACTGAACTATATGTTCTTGAATGTTCCTTTCATCTTTAGTAATTGAACTAGTGGCCCAGCTGGCATTTACACTAATCCTGAAGGAACAGTCATTTCTCTTGCCTGATGCTAGAGTTACTTAGATATGACCACAGTTCTAAAGCCACGGACACAATCTTTACCCAGAGAGAGAAAAACTCCAATCAGAGATCTCAAAGCCCCATGCACCCTATCTTCAATATTGTAATGCATCCTCTGCTTGGTCAGATCTTCTGTGCTGCAGAAGCTACAGTTCCTGTAAATCAGAGTTACTGACTGAGAGGGGTGATAGCCTTGCTATTTGAGCAGAATCAGTGTTAGGATAGAAATGTGCATTTTAACGCTGCTCTGTGTAACCTCTCCTTCACCCAAAGCAGTGGTGTCTTTCATTTTATTTACCCATCCTTCTGTGCCTATGACAAGATAGAAAATGTTTGGAAGAACCATTGTACTTGGGTATGGAGCCCTGGGTTTGGGTCCCAGTCAAATCATTAAACTCAATGTGTTAATTTGGACAGATTACTTCATACATTGGCTCGCTCATTCAACAAACTTTTTCCAAGTGCCTGATGCACATGGGAATCTGTGACAGCTTGCTGTGGATACACAGGGAATAACACAGCTCTCCCACTGGTTGCTCACAATTGAGAAGGAGGAGGTACTTCCCATGTCCTGTGTGATGGTGTTGATATGTCATAGAGAAATTACAACTAGTTTTGTTTGTTTTGACATCTGTCAGGGAGCCAGGTTCTTTCTCCAGGACCTTATCCTCATGAAAGTGTCCAACATTTCTCTCTGTTCAGTCAATTCACATTGACTGGGACTGACCATGACATCCACATGTTACTGTGGACTGTCTGTCAGGTAGCATATCCAGGCTGAAGGATAACTTATTCTTTATTTCTATCATTTGCTCCCTGGGCCTCTATTGAAAGTCGCTCCTCTGTCTCTCCATCAGAAGAATCCATGCCCAGTTACTCCCACCTGTCCTTCTTCTCCCATCTACATCACAACTCCATCTTTTTTCTTTCCTTCCCCTAAGTCTTGGGGTTTTCTAATTCCATGGACGCTGCATGCATGCATCCAAGAATTTGAGACTCTGCCAACCACAGAGGTAAACAATTTTTGCTTTATTTTGGACTAGAAGAAAGAAAAATGGAACTAAGGACCAGTGAGAGAGCAGAAGGTGAGGGAAACAAAGAAAATAGAAAGGTCAGTGCTATCAAGATAGAGCCATAAGGTTCTTGTGGCAATTCATGGGACAGTGGTAAGCACAGAGTACTGGACTATGGCCCTTCCCAAGAAATGGCAGCTGGCAACCTTGCCATCAGTGTGTAACAATATAAACTTTTTATCCCATGGCCACACACTATTGACAATTGATGGAAATAGATCAGTGAAGAAAGAAGCTTCAAACAGGTTTTTATTTCCCCTTTCAAGACCTCAAATTCCTCCAGTATAAAAATCAAAAGCTTGATTAGGGAATCTCTAGACCATTAATAATTCAGTGAGACTTGGATTCCTTTTTTCCACCAATATCCCTGCTACCCTTCTCTCTTACTTAAGAAGTGCTGCTTGATCTAGAATGAGGGTTGTGGGGTGCAGGATTAGGTGAAAAGGACAGACAACCCAAGGGAGAAGCTTAGTAACATGTGGATGGAATATCAGAATTTGGGGAGCTACAATGAACACCTTCACATCTTGCATACTTTTTAAAAATAATACTCCACAAAATGTAGTCTCACTCCCTTGGGGTGATGTAGAACTCCTTTAATTAAACTTTGGAAACAAATATATAGGAATCATAGGGATAAACAAAACTTGTCAATTTTTATCCCACTACAGAAGTCTCCTGAGCCTCCATCCTCTGGGTTGAAATCCACAGTGAGACCCTATCCACTTTCTTTTTTATTTTTATTGAATTTATTTGGGTGATATTGGTTAATAAATTTATATAGGTTCAGGTGTACAATTCTATCATACGTCATCTGCATATGGTATTGTGTGTTCACCACCCTGTCAACCCTACTTCCATCACCATTTATCCCCCCTTTACCCTTTCCTACCATCCCCAGTCCCTCCCTTCTGGTGATCACCATCCTGTTGTCTGTGTCTATGAGGGTTTCTTTTGTGTGTTTTTTTACTTTGCTTAATTCCTTCACCTTTTACACCTATCCCTACAATTGCAGCCCCCCCACCTCCTCTAACAGCTTGTTAGTCTGTTCTCTATCTATACGTCTGTTTCTATTTTGTTTGTTAGTTCATTTTTCTCATTAGATTCCACATATGAGTGAAATAATATGATACTTGTCTTTCTCTGACAGGCTTATTTCAGTTAGCATAATGCTCTCCAGGTCCATCCATGCTGTTGCAATGGGTAAGATTTCCTTTTTTATGGCCTAGTGGTATACAATGGAATACTACTCAGCCGATCCACTTTCAAAGGGTTCCCCTGAGAGACTGATCCGCTGTGATGTAAGCATTGCTGTATTTTGTGACTCTAGAGCATGGGCTTGCAATGAAACTAGAGTGGATATTCTAGCACCTCTAATTACTTAATAGCTGCTGTGACATTGAGAATAATAACCAAGCCTCGGTTTGCTCATCTGTGAAATTAGGAAACTGAATATACCTTGCAGGGCATTGTCAACACTGTGCCTACTTCACGGTAGGTACCTCTTTTACCCCAGTATTCCAGCATCCCACCCATAGCAACCATGCATTAAATGTTAGTTGCATTCACCTCCCACTTCTACATTCCTTTTTTAAAGGGGACTTTAATAGGCTCTCATGTCAGGCCACAAAGATATCTTCTTCTTACCATAATTAAGCAACTTGAGAAATCCTGTGAGGTCGATAAATTTGGAAAACGCTTACATAAAACAGAATATAAAATGGCAAGTCCTGCCATCAGAAGCCAGTAAAAGTCAATTGCTTTATGCGACACCTCTACAAATGGCATTATGTCATTGCATAATATTAGTAAGAAATTGTAAGATTTTGTTCAGGCCTATAAAATGTAATGAGTCTCACATCATCTACCAATATAAAAATAAATTGAAAGAAAGTAATATTTAACAGAGAAAATAACAAGCTTCCAACTTCTTGGCTTTTTCTGTGTTTGAGGAACTTTAGTCTATAAAGAAATGGATTTAAATGTTTTTCAGTGTGGTTGGTTGGCTTTCTCTCTCTCTTTTTTTTCTTTCTTTATATTATTTAATTTTTCATCTTTGCCTTTCTCTATTTGACTGGGAACACACAAAAACTCTGTTTCAGAAATCAGGTGGTCTTGGCTGAAAAATTGTCTCAATGCATAAAAAAGAACTTTAAATGTTACAAAAGGGGAAAAGTCTTCATGGCGCCAATAGAGATGGATTTATTCATCTGGGCGAAGGTATAGGACATTAACTTTCACAGATGCAGTTGTTCACCAGCAGTTCACACTAAAGCAATCTGAAAAACCTTTGTAAACCCAAAGAAGTAAGGCTATGTGAGTCTGGCTTACAGCAGTGTCTCTTTTGGTAACAAATAGTGATAAGGGAATCCAAAGTTATCCAATGAGTAAGACTTCTCTTAGATAAGGTTGAATGCCTTCTGGTTCTAGAATGGAAGAAATTAATCATTCTGATGAGAAATGATCAGAATGATCATTTATGCCACACTGCCAAAAATCTGGCTTGAATCTGTATTAGATATACTGGTAACATGGAAAAAACAAAAGGAATAATCTCATAGCGCCCCCACAGTGCAGTCTCACGGATGTAAGCACACATGTCTATTAGGAATCCTGTATAATAAAGAGCTAATATACAAATGGTCATAGCGCACTCGTGCCAGGGCCAGGGGACCTGAGGCCATGCCCCCCGCCCGGCGGGGCTTGACAGGGGACGTGAGGCTGCACCCCCACACCCTGTGAGGCTTGATGGAAGTAGGGCTGGCTGGGGCTGGGTCTCGAGTGATTTTGAGGCACACATGGGTGGGCGGGGACTTGACTCTGGGTCCTGCGGCATGCCCCAGATTCTGACAGGAGGGAGATTTTCATATACATTTTACTAATTTTCTTTCATCTCTGACACTTGTATTATAAAGAAAGGGAAAATAGCAATATTAAAATATTTCCTCTAATTAATTCCCTTTTCATGTGCACAAATTTTGTGCACTGGACCACTAGTGAGATATATAAAGAGCTAAACCATTGCATTCTCTAAATAAACTGTCTGCATACTTGGGGAAGGGAAAAACAAATGCAGTATCCTTGGCTCAAGAAATGAGCTCTGTTTCTCTTCTTTGTCAGCATTACTGTTCAGTGGTGCAGACAATCTGGACACTCAGAGATGGGTACATGTTCTGGCTCAAAATGGAAGCAACACGGAGTGGTTTAATCCAAGAAGGCTTGGATCCATTCACAGACTGAGAGACATTCAGAGTTAAATGGAAACCTTCAGGTCATCTCTTTAACCTTTAACACAGTGCTGAAATCTCCTCAGTTCTCTTTACTCTTTACAGTATAGCATGTATTTGCTTTCTTCTCTGATTATGAATTCTTTAGAGACCAAAAGAAAACTTAAAAATGCAGAGAAACATGGAGAGCACAATGAGCATCCATCATTACCCTCCTCCTACCTTTGGAAGCACTGTTGAGTAGCTCACTTAGGAGACTTTTCCTTGTGGACTGAAGTCTGCTCTCTGTTAATTTCATGCATTGTTTTAGAACTGCCATTTCTTTTGAATATGTGAAAAGAGCTAATTTGACTTTTTGCCCACTCAATCTCTTTTTTTAAACAGGTGAAACATTTCAAATTTCCTCCGCCACTCTAAATGTCTCCTGGTTTCTAGCCCTTCCCTATTTTAGTCGGTCAGCCTTGGAAGATACCCTGCTTTGCCAATGTCACCTTTTAAATATGAGGCAGAATTAAGCCAAGCCCCAAACTTGACACAGGCCAATTATTATCATCCCCCTTTGAGCACTGTTCTTAAATTTCTGGTATTGAGTACAGCCAAAGAACACAGAGACCAATTTGTCAACTTGAAAATATTGCCTTGGTTTATGCTGACCTACTTTCTTCTTCAGAACTTCTCAGGGCAAAAGGAAGAAGCTGGCGGCTTGAATTTGATATTTTTCCCAACTCAAAAGAAAAGTTTTGTCAGCCTAATTGAAAGAAATAGAGATTCCTGACATATAAGTTTAAAATATGAACTGCTTCAGAAATATATGTCAAGATAATTAGAAGCTCTTTTTTTATTAATCCATTCATAAAATTGTGAATAAGTTCCTGAGATCAGAATTTGATGAGAAGTACGGTTAGTGCTCTTTCCAACCCTCCATCCACTATAGTGTTTAACTGTGTTTTACTCACTGTGCTCTTGGAGCTTCACATATCTTCCAAAATGGAAGGTCAGAGAGAGAAACAGCAGTGGAAAAAGCCTCCTACACAGGTGGTATGGGATGAATTGTGCACACCCCCTTCATATGTTAAAGTTTTAACCCCCAGGACCTCTTTAAAGAGGTAATTAAGTCAGAATGATGTCACTAAGGTGGGCTCTAATTCAATTTGTCAGGCGTCCTTATAAGAAGAGGAGATTAAAATACAGACACACATACTGAGAAGACCTGCTGTCTACAAGCCAAGGAGAGAGATCTCAAAAGACTCTAACCCTCCTATCACCTTGATCTCAGACTTCTGGCCTGTAACCCAGGCTTCCTGTTGGACCTCAGCGCCTCTCAATGTGTCCTCTATCCTCTGTGTCTGGTTATAGTTGCTACTCTTAGAACACACTGAGATGCTCTTACCTCAGAGTCTTTACACTTGCCTCTGCCTGGTACCCAGTCCTGGAATTTTCACACAGCTCACTTCACATAGGTTTCTGTTAAACATCCTGTTCTGAAACTACACACACTTTCCTATGTGTATATGCACACAGTACAGTAGGAACATAATAGATATAGTAAATGCATTCAAATCAGCTAACATATGTTATAATCAAGAATGGCTAAAATTGAAGTTCCTTTCTTTGCTTCAAGAGATTTTTCTCTGCACATTCTTGTGTGAATGTTCACAGTTACTCACCTGCCAGGGTCATTGCTACTGATCAGGCTCATAAAATGCCAATGAAACCACGTATAATCTGACACCATCCACTGTCTATGACCAAGAAACTAACAGTAATGTCACCCAGGATCCATTTGCCTTTCACACTTGTCTTTAGTCACAGACAGCAACCATGGGAGCATGGAGAGCATTGCTTTTGCTCTGGAACAAAACTGATTCTGGATGTGAGGTTAGAAGGAGGAAACATTTCTTGGGTAAAGTGCCAAAGTTAGACAGAGGCTGGGTCATGTGCTACAAGGCAATGTCAAAGGAGCCCACTGTTGCCTGTATCCACCCATCTCCCTATCAGAAGCCAAACAACGGAGAACCAAAGTCACCTTCCAAAATTTGGACAAGATCCCAGCCTAGCCAGCTGCATAAGGAAGGCTACGTTGCTGTCAGTTCCCCAGAAGTGAAGTAGAAAGATTGGGCTCAGTGTAACACATTTCTCCTCCTCTGTCTCCCCTCAGTTATTATGAGACCAATTCATGGCTGGGCTGGGACCATGTTCTGGTCACAATTAATTTACCCTCACTTCACAAGTTTGCAGTTCACAGTTTACAAGGCCATATAATTTACTCTTGGTTCACAGCTTTCTTTTCTCTAAAAACAGGGGTAGGGTTAATGAAGGAACGTACCCTAGGGCAATGTTTTTAAATGTAAAAATTATTTGGTTTTACATATTTATTTATTTGTTTATTTACTTATTTAGTATCAGAAAGAAAAGATGTAATTTATTTCTATTTTTTTGATTTTTACTGAACTTATTGTGGTGATATTGGTTAATGAAATTGTATAGGTTTCAGGTGTAAAATTCTATAATATATTGTATTGTATGTTCATCTCCCCAAGGCAAGACATTAACCACCCTGTACCCTCTTCTATTTCTCCCCATACCCCTTTCCTTCCACTATTCACCATGTTGTTGTCTGTCTGTGAATGTTATTTTGTTTGCTTAACCCCTTCACCTTTTTCACACAGGCCCCCAGCTGTCATTCTGTTTCTGTATCTATGAGTCTGTTTCTATTTTCTTTGTTAGTTTCCTTTGTTCAATAGATTCCACATTTACATGAAATGATATGTCTTTCTCTGACTGGCTTATTTCACTTAGTGTAATACTTTCCAGGTTCATCCATGCTGTCGCAAAAGGTAAGATTTCCTTCTTTTTATGGCTGAGAAGTATTCCCAGACTGCAAGACGGGGCATAGGCCGGGCTGAGGGACCCCACCCCCAGTGCATAAGTGCCGTGCACCAGGCCTCTAGTAAAATATAAAAAAAAATAAAATTAGAAGGCTTTTTATAAAAATGTAAATAGATATTGTAGCATGTCCTTATTGTCTCTTGGTACCATATTATACATTCCCCAGGGTATTCACACCTATTTGAAATACACTAGGGCTTCTATGGGAATCCTTAGAAGCACTTCAGGTAGAATCCTATATAATAAAAGCATAATATGCAAATCAACCGAGTGGCTGAACAGTGGAACGATCATCCAGGTGACCATCCGGATGACCATGCACGACCACACTATGACACCCATTGGTGCCAAGCCAGCCAAGGTGGGTGTGATGTGATTGGTCAGGGGCCCTACCATCGCCCCAGGATCTCCCTGCAAAGGGAGGCCCAGGCCACAGGCCAGCGAAGCAATCAATCAGGGGGCTCCATGATCGCCCTGCTGCAGAGCGATCATGGAGCCCCCTGATTGATCGCTCCGAGGCCTCAGCCACCGACTGGCAAGCTGTGAGGGTATATATATATATTCACATGTATGTGTATATACAGTGGTATATCCAGGCTTACATTTTAGAATGCTGTCATGATTAACCAGGCAATTGAACTTATTGCAGTCTCCCTTTCTGGCACCTGGATCTGAAATTCATATTTAACCTGATGTCGATGTACTCAAAACACAGAAGCAAATATTAGCTATTAGGGCAAGTCTAATTCATCACTTTTCTCCCCTTCAGGCTTTTAGTCTATTGTGAACAGAGACAAGGAATAAAATAGGTATTAAAATACAGTTTTAATCCTAATGAAGTTGAATTGAAAAAAAATGATCTCCTGCTTCCACACTGAGCACACAAACAAGAAGCCTTCCTTTCCCCAGAAGCTTCCTTTCCCCAGAAGCTGGCTTTCTGATCTACCTGTAGCTGGCAGTGATGAAGCCAAGCCCAGTCTCTGATCCCTTTCTAGCATGGAGACTAGAAGCACAGAGCCCACTATGTGTATGACCAGGAGGCTCACAAGAATGAGAGAGAGTTGGGCCAGCACTGCTGAAATGCCATTTTAATGACTGCTTCTAGTTAACAGAGTTGTCATGTTGTTACCACTTTTCCAATTACATAAATCGTTCTTCATGTCCTGAGGAGAGCAAGTGAAAGGATGGAGGAAGAAACTATACTTATTCTTTATTATTATTATTATTGAGTTCAGGGAGGAAGGGACAGAGATAGAAACACCAGTGATGAGAGAGAATAATTGATTGGTTGCCTCCTGTACGCCCCCTACTGGGGATTGAGCCCACAACCCAGGCATGTGCCTTTGATTGGAATCAAACCAGGGACCCTTCAGTCCATAGGCCAACACTCTATCCACTGAGCCAAACTGACTAGGGCTGGAATTATTCTTTATCAGCACATTTGCTCCAGACAGTGAAGAACAGTAATGCCCTAATGATAACAGGAAAATAAATCAGGGTGCTCCCTCCAATAGCAATGAAGAAAACCCCAAAAGCTGATGATTAAGTTGAAAGTCAAGAAAGTTCTAGGGCTTTATCTTCAGCACCTTCACTGGTGAGATGTCCAACAATGATCAAATCACTCTTCCCCTCCGCCCCCCCTCCCGGGCTGCAGTTTCCCCATCTGTTAAATAAGAGATAATCACAACTGATCTCTAAGGGCCCTTGTAACTCTGACATTTTATGGTTTCGATAAGACATTCAGAAATTATTCTTGAACTGCCTTTGTCAAAAAGCAATAAAATTTAATATAATATTTTAAAATTCACTATTCAAATACTAATGGACTTAAATGACAAGTGTTAAGAAGAACTAAATGAAAAGCTTGGGCTTTCTGACCTAATCAATCAACATAAATGGGTGGCAGAAAAAAAAGTGTGGAGGATAGAATCCTGAATATTATCAGGAAAATTGACTTTTGTGTTAAGGAGTCAATCAGCAAGAATTTACCAATTGTGAAAGGTCCCATGTTGGATCATGTGGCACCAATTTGAGGCAGGGCAGGATAAAGACCAGCATGGGCAGATAGTGATGAAAACCAAGAATGAGCAAATTCAGTAATGGAGGGCAATGAGCTGGGGCTGCTCTGAGACATGAGGGGTAGAGGGTACAGAGAATAGCCATGGTCCAAAAAGGGAGAACACTGTGGGACCATGTTGATGGAAAGGGGCTGGCTCTCAGGATAAGGGAACACCTCCAAAGAAGATCAGGTCTGCCCTGGTGAAATCTTTCTTCATCTGTTGGCTGCTTTAAATAAGCTGCCCTATACATGATACTGATTTTAAATGCCTACTTTATCAAAGACTAATACTATATATATTACACCTACATACTTATGAATTTAAATTCTAGACTGTCCACTTATATACCTACTGTAGCATTAATGCAACTCACAGTATTTTTTTTTAGCTACTAGAGGCCTGATGCATGAAATTTGTGCAAAAGTAGGCCTTCCTTTCCCCAGCTGCCGGCACCGGCTTTCCTCTGGCACCCAGGACCCGGGCTTCCCTCATAGCCTGGGCTTCATCCAGAAGGTTGTCAGGAAGGACAGCCAGTCTAATTAGCATATTACTCTTTTATTATTATAGACTAGAGACCCAGTGCACAAAAATTTGTGCACTGGTGGGGGAGAGAGGTGGGGGGGGGGGTGTCCCTCAGCCCCACTTGTGCCCTCTTACAGTCTGGGACCCCTCGAGAGATAACCACCTGCTGGCTTAGGCCTGCTCCCAAGGTGGCAGATGGCAAATCCGATCCCTCAGTGCTTGCCCCGCCTCCCTGGGTCATGCCAACGGCAAGACTGATCCGGGGGTTGGGGTGCCACCCTGGGTCATGCACATGGCAGGGCCGATCCAGGGATTGGGGCACCACCCTGGGTCATGCACATGGCAGGGCCAATCCGGGGGTTGGGGTGCTGCACCGGGTCAGGTCGCACATGGGACGCCCCGGGTGGGTTGCACACACGATGCACACAGACGCCCGCCACCCCGGGTTGCAGATAGCAGACCTGGATGGTGGCAGGGCAGTTGGGATGGTGCTGCCCCGCCCTGCCTACAGTATGCAAATTAGCTGCCATCTTTGTTGGCAGTTAATTTACATATCACGCTGATTAGCCAACGGGAGGAGTAGTGAAGGTATGGTCAATTACCATGTTTGTCTATTATTAGATAGGATAGCTTTAAAGCATTTTACAGTTAGGAACTGTGTCGTTCTTTGTGTCACTGAATAATAGTAAACCTCCAACAGTAGCTCAATGAAATGAGAAGTATATCATTTTCACCTAACAGGAAGCTGAAAAAGTAGAGAGTGCCTTGGTTGATATGGCCCTTGTTGACATCAGGAATAGAGGCATCTCATGTTTTGCTCAACTATCTTGAGTATGGTTTTCATCCTCACACCACTACTTCATGGTTGCAAGGTGACTGCTTCACCTCCAGCTTTATGTTTGTGTTCCAGGAAAGAATAAGAAGGAAGGCAAGGAGCAGAAGACATGTATGGGAGCTGAGCATGCCTTCTCTAAAAGAGCTTTCTCAGAAGCCCTGCCCAATGATATTAGTATGAACAGAAATATATGACTGTTCCTAACTGAAAAAGAGGTTGAGAAATGTGTTTTATTTTCTAAGCACATTGCCTTGAATAAAGCAGAGGGTAACCTCAGTAAAAGAAAAATTAGGATGATTAGGTAATTGACCAGATTTTTTATGCATCCTATTCAAAACATTTTCTAGCATTTTATGAAACATCTCTTCAAAATAAACTTTAAATTCATAGATTAATTTAGTGATAATTAATAGCTTTATAAAATTGAATAAGTGCCTCCCTGTTTAGTTAGTTCTGCTTACATATCCCCTATTAAAATTCTATAATTTTCGCCGAAACCGGTTTGGCTCGGTGGATAGAGCGTCGGCCTGCGGACTAAAAGGTCCCGGCTTCGATTCCGGTCAAGGGCATGTACCTGGGTTGCGAGCACTTCCCCAGTGGGGGATGTGCAAGAGGCAGCTGATGGATGTTTCTCTCTCATCCATGTTTCTAACTCTCTATCTCTCTCCCTTCCTCTCTGTAAAAAATCAATAAAATATATTTAAAAAAAACTTCTATAATTTTCTTCAGATGGTTCTCACATATTTTCTTCTGGCTTAATTCTAGGGATTCTAGATATTATTTAGCTTTTAGATTTTAATGTAATATTTTTCTCCTAAATTGTTTTTGTTGTGTTAGTTACAGGAAAGCTGCGATTTTTATTTATTAATCACATACTACATTAACTTACTAAACTCTTTTATTAGTTCTAATAAATTTTCATGCTTGGCTTCCTTAAATTATAGATGTAAATAATAACATCTGCAATTAATAAAAGTCATGCCCCTTATTTACAGCCAAACATCTTTTACTTTTTTCTTGTCTTATTACAATATCTCATAAATTAAGCGGAATCTTGCTAAAATAATTTCTAAAAACTGTGCTAAATTTTATCAAATGCTTTTCAATTATACTTTCAGATAATTTATTTTTAAAAATTGCTTAATGGTGTAAAGTATATTTAAATATATTATTCTGGTGTGAACAATCCTTGCATTTCTGTGACTAATCCTAATTATTCATGTTAGTATTATTAAACAGCTTGATTTAATGTCCTGAAGTTTTGTTCATTATTATTCTACTTACATTCATAAAATAGGTTGACCTATTTTTTCTTTTTCCATTATCTAATTTTTGTTAATTTTGATATCAGGATTTTATTAGGCTCATAAAACAAGTTGGTAAGTGTTATGTCTTTTCATATGATATTGAAATTTTATGTAATATAGGAGATGTTTGATCACTGAGTGTTTATTAGGAATTGTAATAAAAAATTTTATGTTTAGTGCCTGTTTTAAAAGTAAGTTTTTTTTTATGATTAGTCATCATTTCAGGTTTATCACTTCTTATGTCAATATTGGTTAATTTTAAATTTAACTTCTAAATCCAATTTATTAGGGTATAATTTAAACATGATGTTATAACCACTTCAGATGTCCAGTACTTTAAGTGTACAACCACTTGAAGTATAAGTGAGATTTGACAAATAAAAAATCCCATGTAACCACTTGCCCATCAAGATACAAAACATTTACTTCATCCCAACAAGTGCCCTCAAGATACTTTGCACTCAATTCTTCCACTTCAAAATCACTGATCTGCTTTTTCACTATAAATTAGTTTTGTTTATTCTAGCATTTCATGTAAATAAAATCACACCATATGAACTCTGGATTGTTCTGCTCAGCATAATGCTTTAAAGAATCATTCATTTGATTGCATGAATCAGTAGTTTCTTCTTTTTAAATGCTGAGCAATATTCTATGAATAGATAACACATTTTCTATCCATTTCAAATATCTTCATATT
>NW_006294339.1:7764035-7776131 GCF_000327345.1 Myotis davidii | reverse complement strand
TGGAGGGTGATGGGGGTCAACGCCTGAGGGCTCCCAGTATGTGAGAGGGGGCAGGCTGGGCTGAGGGACACTCCCCCTCACCCCCACCCAGTGCACGAATTTCGTGCACCGGGCCCCTAGTATATGTATATTAGAGAAATATGCTAATTAACCAGGATGCTGTAACAGGTTGACTGGACAGGAGGAGGTTGCAGCAAGCAGCATTGGGGGTGGGGCAGCAGGGGCCTCTGAGCGCCTGTGTTGTGGGAGGGCCTGATCAGCAGTGGCCTTGGCTGCTTCAAGGGCTGGAGAGGGAGTGGACGGTGCTGTGTGATTTTGAATCGCGGGCTGGGCTCCTAGTTATAAATAAAACTGCATGTATCACAAGTGTTTTGTGAGCAAAATGTGTTTTATTTCTCTTTAGCAATTAGTTATAGATTTCCTGGGACAAGTGGCAATGTATGTTTTTTATTTAAAAACAAACTGCTGAACTTTTTTCCAAAGTACCTTAAACATTTTGTACTTAATACAAATCCTTGAAAGTTCCAATTACTCTAAATCTTTTATAGTTTGTCATCCATTTTAATTATGACCATTTTAATGGATGTGTAGTGGTATGTCATTGTGCCTTTCATTTGCATTTCCCTGATAATCAATGACTTTGAACATCTTACATGTAAGTTGTTGGCCTCCCATATATCTTCTTTTGTGATATATCTATTTATCTTTTGCCTGTTTTTGATTTGGACTATTTGTCTTTTGATTATTAAATTCTAGAAGTTATTTTTAAAATCTGGATACACTCTTGCCAAAAATAAAACTTGCAAATATTTTCTCCCAGTCTATGGCTTAATGCTTCACTTTCTTAACTGCATCTTTCTAAGGTTATAAATCTTTCAGTTTAAGTCCAATTTATTAATATTTTCTTAATAGGTAGAGCTTTTTCCATCAATTCTAAGAGATCTTTGTCAAGCTGAGTGTCGCAATGGAACCTACAATATTAGTCTTCCTGATCCTTAAAAATACATAGTTTACTCTCACCTCTGGGCATCTGCAACTGCTTTTCTCTCTTCCTGGAGCATGGCATTCTCTTCCCCCAGATTTTTGCATAGTTTATTCCCTCATTTCAATCAACTTTCTGCTCAATGTCACCTCCTTAGAAGAAAGTTCTCTTCCTCCCAAGTTACTCTACTTTTTCTATGTTTACTTCAGAAATTCTATATTTTTTCTCTTACATTTAGGTTTATGGTCCATTTTGAGTTAATTTTCTTATATGGTATGAGGTAAGCATCTAAATTCATCTTTTTGCATGCATATATCAAAGTGCATATGTTTATCTCAGCACTATTGCTGAGAAGATTAAGAACTGCCTTGCCATTTTTACCAGAAATTAACCGTACATATAAGAGTATAGTTCTGAACTTTAAATTAGTTTAACTGATCTGTGTGTCTAACCTTACTCTAGTACCATATTGTAATTAAAAAGTGTGAGCCCTACGACTTTGTTCTTCTTGTTCAATATTATTTTGTTTATTTTGGATCTTTTTCAGTTTCATATAAATTTTAGAATCAGCTTGCCAAGTTCTGGAAAAATATTACAGCTTAAAGGTTTTGATGTGGATTGAATTGAATTTGTAGATCAATTTGAGGAGAATTGCTATCAACAATATTGACACCCAAGCTGTTTTTGCTCAGTGGATAGAGTGTTGGCCTGCAGACCAAAGGGTCCCGAGTTCAATTCCGGTCAAGACCATGTACCTTGGTTGCAGGTTCCTCCCCAGCCGAGGCCCTGGCCAGGGCTCTTACAGGAGGCAACCAATCAATATGTTTCTCTCACATTGATGTTTCTCTCTGTCTTTCTCTTTCTCTTCCACTCTCCTTAAAAATCAATGGAAAAATATCCTTGGTGAGGATTAACCAAAAAGAAAAAAAAAAGAAAAATTGAGTCTGCCAATCTGTGAACAAACAATAGCTCAAATATTCTTTACCTTTTTCAGCAATGTTTTATAGTTAGCAGTGCATGAGACTGACACATCTCTTGCTGAATATATCCCTAAGTATTTTGTTCTTTCTGATGCATTATAAATGCAATTATTTTTTAATTTTATTTATAGACCAGTGCATGAAATTTGTGCATGGGGGGGTGTGTCCCTCAGCCCAGCCTGCACCTCTCCAATCTGGGACCCCTCGAGGGATGTTCAACTGTCCGTTTAGGTTTGATCCAAATGGGCAGTCGGACATCCCTCTCACAATCCAGGACTGCTGGCTCCCAACCCCTCACCTGCCTGCTTGCCTGAATGGCCTTAACCGCTTCTGCCTGCCAGTCTGATCACCCCCTAACTACTCCCCTGCCAGCCTGATCAACACCTAACTGCTCCCCTGCCAGCCTGATTGCCCCTAACTGCCCTCCCCTGCCAGCCTGGTTGCCCCTAACTATCCTCCCCTGAAAGCCTGGTCACCCCCAACTGCCCTCCCCTGGTCGCCCCCAACTGTCCTCCCTGCTGGGCCAGTCACCCCTAACGGCCCTCCCTTGCCAGCCTGGTTGCCCCTAACTGTCCTCCCCTGCAGGGCTGGTCATCCAAAACTTCCCTCCCCTGTAGGCCTTGTCACCCACAACTGCCCTCCCCTGAAGGGCTGGTTCCCCACAACTGTCATCCCCTGCAGGGCTAGTCTCTCCCAACTGTTGTCCCCTGCAGGGCTGATTCCCCCCCCCCCCCCGCTCCCCCGCAACTATCCTCCCCTGCAGGTCTGATCACCCACAACTGCCATCCGTTTCAGGACTGGTCCCTCCCAACTGCCCTCCCCTGCTGGCTTGATTGCCCACAACTGCCCTCTCCTGCTGGCCATCTTGTGTCCACATGGGGGTGGCTATCTTGTGTGTTGGAGTGATGGTCAATTTGCATATTACCTCTTTATTAGATAGGATTGTTTCTTGCTAGCATATAAAAACATAATTGTGTTTTGTATAAATATCCTGTGATCATGCTAAACTTATTTATTTATTTTTGGTGGATTCCTTAGAATTTTCTATATACAGGACCATGTCATTTGCAAATAAAAATAGTCTATGACTTCTCTCCTAATCTGGATGGCTTCAGTTGCATTGATCTATTATGTACATATGTATATATTCCTGTATTGCTTTTTGTGCTGGTTAGAAACTCCAGTATGATGTTAAAGTGGCAAGAACAGAAATTCTTTCCTTGTCAGTGATCTTTAGAGACATGAACACATATTTTATACAACATAGATGACTTTTCCTTTGTTTAAAATAAGTCCCTTGGGAAAGATAGGAGGCCTCATCTGAAAGCGAAAAATCCGAGTTTCATTTCTTTCCCACCTACAGTTTCCAAATGTGTTTGCAACCAACCAACATAATTGATGTTTGTGTGCTTTCTCTCCTACTCCAGCTTGGACTCTGGAAGCTGTTTTAGTTCAAGCTTCATGAGACAGCTGGAGAGATCAGACCCCCTCCCGTGGGTCCTCACCAGAGTGGAAAGAGGGTGGCAGTGATCTCAGGATTTCTCTCAGGGCCCTCCGGACACATGGCCCGGAATCACATGACTGAATGCTGAAAGGTGGGAAAAGGAAGCAAGACAATAAAGAGGGAATGCTGCCAATGTGTTCTAAACTGTCATATGATAACTTCTATCATCCGGAGGGAAGTGATTTTGTCTATCTCATAGCAAGTACTCAATAAATAGTAGCTCTTAATATTGATATTACTGCTATTATCATTAACTTTATCATTGCCATTATTATGTGTGCAGACTATACCCTGTTTTCTAAAGAGGGGGTTGATCATTCCCATTTTCCTAATGAAAAATTCATTAGCATAAAAATCCATTATGAGTATAACCAGTGGCAACAATGTACAAATCTGTTGACAATTATGACTGCATGTCTCCTGTGTCCTGTTCCCCAGCATAGAGGTGACTAGTGACCAGGGGGAATGAGGAGAGTTCAGAAGCTGAGAAGCCTCAGTTCCATGGGCTGGGCTGACCCCTCCCTGCCCCATCCCAGCTGTAGGATGGCAAGCTGTCATTAGTTAGGGGAGCTCTGAGTCCCAAGTGCAAGGAGCTTATGCTGTGCTTAGGAAATCACTCCTGTCAGCTGGAGGGAGGGAGGGTGTGGAGAGCCAAGGGAGTGTGTAGGAGGAGGGGTTTGTATCCTGCTGGCTGTTTGGTCATCTTCCCCTGTAGGAAACTGTGGGAAGCCGGCTCTGAGAATCATTGCACAAGCCTCCTCTGCAACAATAAAGAGATCACCTCGAGAGGCGGGTATTCTTGGGTTGAACTCTTTTCAATTCCCGGCCAGGCAGCTGTAATTTACTGAAGGTGGGTTTGTGAAGCAGAGTTCTGCCAGAGAGAGATTGGCACAGGAGAAATGGAGACAGCTAATTCTCAGGGGGTCGTCTTTGGCAAAATCCACTCTTGAGGCCTCATGCTACTGGTGCTCCTCGCTGCCGAGAACCAAGAGTGCCATCTGCAAACTGTGATTCATAAACACTCTGTCAGTCTGCCATCTACCCTGACATCATAAAATAACAAGAAGAGGCATTGTAATAAAGAGGGGAGGTTTTCATCCGACCAATTAAATGCATCTAATTTATTTCTCTTACAGCTGAGGCTTTATTTATTAGTAAACAGCTGCATTTGTTACACTTTTTACTCAAAATGTGCCAACTGGCACTTTGGATGATCCATTAATCCTAAATAATCATCTGTGTACTTCATAGATCCTGGATATATCGGTCTATGTGTATAAGGAGGATATTAAAAAGCTAACGCCTAACCTTGCCAGTCATCTGGAGGGTGTAGCTCTGAGTGTCAGGCTGGGTTGAGTTAATATGAGATGAAATGTGTGGATATGAATGAGATCTGGCTTAGTAGTTGAAAAGATTTTGCATGTGGCTTTACTTCTTCCTTTCCCCCAAGTACATGTAGAGAAATGCATTTGTTAATTTCCTGCAAGTGAGTGTTGCTTATGATCTTGTCAAAGTCTAATTAGCTTGAGACTACCAGAAGCAGATTACAGGGTTACCTGTTTCTAATTGGAACTGGGAGGAAGCAGGATAAGAGGAAAAGAGTGTATTCCCTCCTCACTTGAACTTTCACAGACCCTGCTAACTGGCATGTGCTTCTGAGGTTAGAGTTCTACTATTTTGGCAAAAGTGGTGCCAGTACATACACACACATACTCCTACACACACCTACATTCATATGTATGCACCTAATTTTATTTAAAGATGACTATGGTACATACAGGTGGAAAAGATCCAATCTAGCCCACGTTTTGCTGTTTTTTTAATACTTGGCAAAATCAGATTGAGAATCATTACAAGTAAGAACAGCTGCATCAAGAAAAAGGTAAACATTTTGGTGGGCCACCTATCAAGGTAATTTATTTGTTTAATATCAATTTAGACTTATCCATATCTATTGATAATAGAAATAATGTTTAGTTCCATTGATTTTTTATTCCAGTGGATTCGCATGAAAATACATTATTGAGGGAAATACTTTTATATTTAGGATGGGCTGGCCATCATTCTGAGCATAAAGTCTTGTTTTTTTTATTTTCTGGGAAGTAATTGTAAGTATAATCTATGCAGGGAGGTATAAATCACCAGCTTTGGCCTACTTTAAGCTCAATTCAATTAGAAGTCCCCTATAATGTGGCATTGCCTTTATGGTTACTTAAGTTACATGGCCATGTGATGGTCACTAGCATATCATTTTCAGACCAGTATTCTATTATGGTGCTTTTGAATGAACAAACATTGATGAAAATGACCAGACCTTTTTTTTTCCTGTTTTATATTTCTCACAGTGCTACCCATTAAGTTAGGTTGGGCACACTGTGTAATTTAAATAATAACTGAAACTGTAAATTCAGCAAAAAAAATAAAGTTTTGAATATTTACATCTTTCTTATTTTTATTTTTTACTTTCCAAAAGAGAAAACAGTATCACATATGGCCTTTTTATGTACTGTAAAGATCTTTACACATTAAATGCTGAAACCATGTCTAGCAATGGATGGATAATCATCAACTAGGTATATTCATGTTTACTTGTTAGGAAATAGCCACTAGTCAAATGGGCTATGTTGTTTACAAAGTTGGGTGACAGTTAAAATGTGGAGTTTTGAGCCAGACTGCTTGGATTCAAATTCCCATTCCATCCCTACTAGGTATATGGAACCTTGGGAAAATTCCTGAAGCATTCTAAGCCAGTTTCTTCCTTTTTAAAATATGGCTAATCCCAGTCCCTGTTTCAGAGTGTCATTACACAATTGAATGAGGTAATGCATATAGTGTTCAGCACAGTGTCTAGCACATATAAGCTAGAAATAAATGTTGAATTTAAAAACAAGGAAATTTCTGTAGAAAAAATAACCACCTTGAGCATGCCACAGCATGCCTGATCTTCCCGAGGTCCCACATTTCTAGTATTCAGATGAATGCTAATGTTAGTGGAGCAGCAGGTGACTTTACCCAACTCTCTTACTTGATGGTGTCTGCAATGTAGTCATGCTCTGGAGTAGGCCAGGCTAATTTGTGCTCATCTCTTCCCAATTCCATGTTCAATAAAGTTAATGTTCAGTGACACCACAATCAACCATGGTGTGATTTACAACACAGAAATAAACAAGTTCTACAAATTGGGGCTCCTCTGCTACAAAATGGGATTAAATAGTGACCAATTCACCCTCTCTATAAAGAACAAGCCCAGATCCAGAATATGAGGGCCTTAAATAAAGCCACTCTACAGCCAGTTAACAAAATCCATGCAGGTAGCTTACTAAGGCTAGACCTTGATGTCCTCATTCATAGCTTCATACTCTCAATCTGCACATGCACCCAAAAGTTCCATTATTTAGTGCTTTCCTTGGCAGCACACTAGAAACAGCACATTAAAAGAGGCAAGGAAAATGGCAAAGGAAGCAAACATCTGACTGACATGAATATTCAAACACATACAATCTGAGGTGGTTTACTGTGGGCAAACAAGAGCCCAGGAGAACCTAAAGTCCTACTCTTGTGCTCATAATGAACTCTTGGAATTATCAAAGAAATAACATGTGTTTATTATAATATGTTTGCTTCATTTAATGGGTTTCTGTGGAATATGTTTAGTCATAGTCTAGAAGTCAGAATATGAATGCTGTTGAGACTATCTTAGGCACCGTCAAATCCAGTAGGTTTCAAACCTTTTAGCCACAGGACAGCATTTCAGATAGGCTATTACTATAGAAACCAAATAGTGGGGAGAGGGCAGCTCTGCTTGGGAACAGCATTGATGATTTACAGTCCTGGACTTTCATAATGAAGCATGTCCCTTCCGTGGAGGTCTGTGGGCACTTTAGAGGACAAGCTAAGAACCAATGATAGAAAACACCTTCCGCATTTCCCAGGCTTAGACATGAGCTGGTATGGTTATTGGTATTAGGGAACCAATCTTAACCTAACTTTTGCTCGGGGAAGGAATCACCTAAGATGAGGTTCCTGGAGTTAAGTCAGGAGCTGTAAATATACCCAAGAAATAATAGCATTGGGGGTTTGAATAATAGTTTAAACTAAAGACTGATAACATCAATACCTACCATTTATTTGCCACTTACATGATGTCAGGTATTTAATCCTCAGGAATTCTATGTGGTATTTACTATTTTAGATCCCATTTTACAGATGAGAAATGCAATACAGATTAATAAATTTCCCAAGGTCACTCAGCTGGTAAGTGGCCAATTGCTCAGAGTGACCTCAAAGACTATGCCCCAAAACACAATACTCATTTGTTTTCCCTGATATACTACACTCACAATGTATGAAGTCCTAGACATGAATTGCTAAGATCAACAGATCTAGAGGGATCAGAGACAACTGTCTAACTTAGAGCAAAGAACTAGGGCTCAGAGCTGGCAAGAAAAGAATGAGCTAGAATATTGGGATCAAATGAGAAATCTGGGAATATGACTTGCTTTGATGTCTAGAGGAACAAATCACATGCAAATCAGCTGCATGTAAAGAATCCAGATTTGGATTCTTTGTGGCAAAATTCCCAAGAGATGTTAAGTATCTTTCCTAGGACCACATAACCCATTAAACATCCAAGTCCATTTGTTTATAACTGCAGTATAATTTAGGAAAGAGTCCCCTTGATACTAATGTGACAACAGCAAAGAGCTTTGACACCAAAAATACTTTACTAATTAGGAAAATTAATTTTTTTAACGTTATGAAGCCAAATAATTTTAATTTTTTTTACTTTACTTGGAACATTGATTCAAGTGTATGTCACTAAATAATTTTTTAAATCCAGAGCATGAAAATCAGTGCTCATGATTTCCCTGCTTGAATTTTTATTCTATACTTACAATAGATTAGAAACGGACACTAAAGAAGAGATGATGAGAGAGACATCCTCCTGGTGGCCAAAACTAAAAAAAGGAGATACCCTTAATGGCTGCCAAACAGTCAGCCCATTTCTACTATCAAAACATGGAACAAATGAGTCAGGGAACAAACTGAATTCCACAAGGGTAGGCAAAAGTAGGTTTATAATTGTGAGTAGGCAAAACAAAGTTTATTCTTGTATTGTTATTTATTTATGTTTGTTAATCTTCAACTGAGGATATTTTCTCCATCAATTTTTTTTAGATAGTAGAAGGGAGGCGGGGGTGAATAAAGGGGAGGAGGGAGAGAGAGAGAGAAAGAAAGAGAGAGAGAAACTTTGATGTGAGAGAGACACATCCATAGGTTGCCTCCTGTACATGCCCTGACCTGGGTCAGGGATTGAACTTGCAACCCAGGTACGGGCCCTTGAACAGGAATCAAAGCCATGACCCTTCAGTGCATGTGCAGACACTCTAACCATTGAACAACACAGGCCAGGGCCTTATTTATTTAATTACTAGAGGCCCGGTGAACAAATTCGTGCATGGGTGGGTCCAGCCGGCCTACCCCAATGGGAGCCCATTGGGCCAGGCCAGTTGGGGGGAGGGGGCATGGGTGGTTGGGCAGCTGGTCCCACCCCCAATTGGGGTGTTCAGGGACAATCGGGGGTGGGGCCAGCCAGGGAATGTTGCCACAGTGTGCATCATAGCCACTGGTCATTCTGGTCATTCTACTCATTCCACCATTCCAGTTGCTGGGCTTTTATATATATAGATCACATTATTTATTTGTATTATTTGTCTTCCTTGTCTTATTATTATTGTTATTATTTTGTATCCTCACTTATGATTTACCTTCAGGCAATGATGGCTGGTAATTTAACCTACTTTTTCCCACCCCTGTATATACCACCCGCACATTCAACAATTCACATTGCAGCTGGCCATAAACATTTTGTTTCTTTCCAAGAGCCCCATTTTAATGTTCTTTATGGTGTTTGGTGACTAAGCTAAAAGGTACAGATAAAACTTAAAAGTGTTTGTCTGCTCTGTCTGCACCTTTCCTGACTCCTTGTGATGAAACACCATTTTGTTTCCACCCACTGCCCTTTGGGTTTGATGGGGCAGATGTGAGTATATTTTATAACATCAAGCAGGTTATCTTCCCTTCTCATCTCTTCATTCAATGATAATCATTAAGCCCCCAAAAGCCCATGGTGCCAGCAATATTGGTCCAATAAGTAAAGCCTCACTTCCTAAACAGATGGGAATGATGTTTCTTTGCCACTGGGTGAAATTGCTTTAAAAAGCATCAGCAACAAACATGGGGTATTGCGGGGGATGAGGGGGAGAGAACTAAACTATTGCTGCTGGAAGTCTGGCCACATGGAATACTTGCCGCTTAAAAATCCAATATTGCATTTGCTTCATTACAGTACTTTGTCCATCAGCTCATTTGAGTCTATTAGCATAATTGTTCTTTATTAACAAATGGGTCATTCTCTCTGGCAGTGGAGCAAAGCTCAAATGCCAGTTAAATACTTTGATAAATGCAACACCCCCTTTACCACCTTCCACTTTGCTGCCTCCCTGAACATGCTGAATGTGCTGTATGTGTGTACACACACAAACACATGAACACACACACACACACACACACACACACTCAATCATATGTACTTATACAAAAAGACCACCTCAAAAATTGGTTTTTAGAGTTAACAAACTGAGAAAAAAGGGCTTGTCTTTATAAGTAAACCCCACTCAATTACTTTTCATATTTCTTTTACAAATGTGTGTCATGACTGTGGTAAAAATGAGCTAACGTTTTAGCTGGAGGGAACAATGTCAATAATCTTTTGGCAAACCTTTGCCAGGAAGTCCTCCTTTAAAATTGTGTACTTGCCCTCATTTTTCTTATCAAGTAATATTTTTTTATTATTATTCATAATTTAAAAGAGAGATTTTCTATTCTTTTTGTGCACCTTGGTCTCCCTTTTTCTTCCCTCCCAGCCCCCAACATACATACCCCTTCTTCTTAGGTGACATTATTCTACTCACCAAACCTGTAATTTTAACAGAGGGTGACAGGGTGACCTTGACGACAGATGTTCTTATGGCAACAGATGGCACTGGCAAACCCGAGAAGCTGCTGTACACAGTCTCCATGCCACCTGTGCCTGGTCAGATTGAGCCCATCAATTATCCAGGCTGCCCCGTTCCCTGCACAGCCAGTCAGATGGATTGGCCCAGAAGGTTTGCTATGTGCATGACAATAGGCCAGGGGCCAGTGAGGATGCAGTCAGGTGAGAGGGCCCCTTTCCTCCACTCCTCTACCTTCCTCACCTCTACTCCCCACCCTCACTCACGTTTATATTTAATGACTTCAGTGAGTCAGAGGGATTATACTGGTTTTATCAGCTAGAATTCACCAAATGCCCTTTAAAGATAACCAGCTATGAGGGTGGTTTACATGAAAACAAACCAATACTGATACTGTTTTAGACACAGCAATGCATTCTTATCACCTAGTGATTCTGCCACATGAGAACGCTATTCTAGGTATTGATACATATATGTAGTATGTTTCTACTTATACTTTCAGTTGGCTTTCCCTCCACATCCTGATCCCATCCTTGCTCTTAATCTTGTGTTGCTTCTCTGTGCCCAGATTAAAGGAAATAAAGAAGACTAAAGAGAGGAAAGGTAAATAATAATAATAATAATAATAATAATAACAACAACAACAACCAAGATTTCCTAATGCATTAGTATATGAAAGAGGTACTTTGGTAGAGATTCTAGTCACAATCCTAAACTTCTTAACAAATTTAGCACAGATAGGATTATTCCCTTTGTATAGTTGAGGAAACTGAGACTCAGAAAGATCCAGGGAGATGCCCAAGCCCTCATAATTAGCAAACAGGAGGGCCAAGATCTGAACACAAGGCGGGTGGGCTTTTCACTGCTAAACAGTTCTTCTAGCAACCAGGAAAATCCACCATCAGCTTGGCTAGACACGGATGATATTGGGAGATGGGTTTGGGCCCCGACTCATGTTCTTAACACAGGCATCTGGCTTGCCTTCTGTATTCCCAGCTACCATGATAATTGTATAATTTATTAATAAAGCAGTATGTGATCTCCAGTGAGTAGGTCAAACATAAGTGTAACCTTTTATTATTTTTCATTAGTACAACAGGATAGTTAGAGTTGGAACAGTTTGGCCTCCCTTTACCCGAAGAAAAGCTGGAGTATTGTATGAAATCATCAGAGGACCTTAATCCAGATGGTGGTGTCATTTCTAAGAAATAGCATATGCTAGCTATTATGATACTTAAATGTAATGGTTTTATATCTCTCCGGTGGGCAAAGAAACTGTACAACAGGTTTTAGTCTAGGAATTTTTTAAATGGCAGTTTAGCCCTCCAAAATACAGTATTTCCACAAAGAAATGGAATTGATAGAGTTTAGTTTAATAATAAAGGAATGTAAATTTCTGCCTTGTTTTATGCAATAATAGGACAGCATCTGGATTTACTACTCCCTGAGTCTGCTATTTTACATAATGTTGCTGAATTGGGACTATTACATGCTTTTTTGATTTTAGAAGAATTGCGTTAAAAGTTATTTACACTCATTTTATAACAAAGAGGGCAGCATAACTAATCTTATTCTTAGTGTGATTAGCCATGAGTCATTTCCCAAGAAATGAGT
>NW_006294339.1:7753266-7763988 GCF_000327345.1 Myotis davidii | reverse complement strand
GAGTTGTAATAAATCATGAAAGTGGACTGTTTCTAAGTGGGGTTAAAAACATCTTATTTAAAACTGCCATCAAATAAATCACAAACCCTAAGTTATGTGTTAAGAGAAGAAATTTTTCTGATTTTGAAAATTTCTGACAGAAGGGAGAAAAGAAGGGCAGAATGTGTGGCAAAAGAAGTAGGTTAAATTAGTTGGAATACTTTAAGAAAATTGTTGAGGTAAGGAAACCACTATGCTAATTCAAGGTTAGCTGTGTAATTTCAGAAATTCACTAATTTCTCTGTGCTTATTCCTTGTAAACCAAAGAGACTGAACTCAATCATTCTTAACCAGAGATTTTGGCAGCCACTAATGTTATTCACAAATAGTTATATTTCTTCTTTTATTCAGGTTTTCCCTAATCTCTCTCAGCAATGTTATAGTGCTTAGTAAAGACATTTTTCACAATTTTTGTTAAATGTGAATTCTATTAAATGTATGAATGTTCAAATTTATTGTTTGGTATTAAAATGTTCATTGATGCTATAATAAATAGTGCTTTTAAATTAAAAAATAGATACATTATTCACAATTCCTTTTAGGTCTCCCCCATTTTAGGCACAGGGTATCATCTTCTATTACTTTGAAGTTAAATATGGACATGTGACTTGCTTCAGCCATGACACATGAGAAGTGTTACTTGTGGGCAGGAGCTTTAAGAGTTGGTTCACAATTTGCCCCATCCCCTTCCCACTGCTGTCATAATCATACGAGGACATATCTAGATGTAGTCTCAGTTCATTGGATCCCTGAGTGACTACAATGATTAATACCCCTGCTAACCTACATTTCCTGTGTGACATGAGCAAGAGATAAAATCTGTAATGTTAAGCCATTGAGATTTTGGTGGGAGTTTTTGTTACTGCAACATAACCTAACTTATCCTATATATACTAAATGAGTGACTATCCAATTCATCTGGGGAGATTTGCCAATAAATTTAAGCCAGTGTTTACTCCAGAATTATTGAATCAGAACTTTCTGGTGCAAATTTCAGATTTTTAAAATGTTCCCCTGGTGATTCTGATGTATACTCTTGCTTAGAAAACACTGGAGATTCTGTGAGTGAGTGAGTGAGTGAGTGGGCACTTGAGTAACAAAACAACTTTGGTACAGACTTTTAACTGCATATTACACTATTACTATAGTGTAAGCATATTATTGCATATCACTAATGGGTAAGCATAAGAAAATCTTACAGTTGCATGTTGCATTTCAGTTTACACAAGAACTTCTGTACTGTTTGCATTATTCATTAGTTAAAACATTAGTAGATTATAGTCTGTGAGCATACATCTACCAGTGTACTGAGGGTTTGAACCACCAATGTGACTTGCTACATTGGTTCGCTTTTCTTTCTCACCACCTACTATGCCTTCTCTCAGAAATTGTCTGCTGAGTTGATGCTGATGATTTTCACAATAAGGAGAGATCTTTTTCCTCCACGGGCCTCGGAAAAGCTGTATTTTTACTCCTTGTAAATGCGCCTTTCTCTCTATGGACACAAAAGCTTCCTGCCTAGGGCCACACTGTTCAGAAAATGTTGAATTTGGTTGGAAAATATGTAGTTACTATTTCTGACTTTTCTATAGTTACTTTGGGAACCTTAATATTTCTGTTACTTCCAAGTTATGTGTGAGCAAGTGTCATATGGAAAATTGAACTATTAAGCAAATATTATTAACTTGCTTGATCTTAAATACCACACTGAGGGTTCCTAAGTTTTATCTTGGCTTACAAGCAGAATACTAAATTTAGTCCAATACATTAAACTATAACATAATATCTGGTTCTTTATTTTTGATAAATCCTTATATAGTTATTACTATTTATATGTAAGGACTCTATATACTTATTCACACATATGATATACTAAATATAACCACATCTTGCCTTTAATATTATCATTAAGGGTACAAATGCTAGCATGGAATGATTTGCTTTGTCATCTTGGCTCTTTCACTGGCTAGCTGATTTACCATTGAATAGAAAATTACACTTCCCTAATTCTCACTTTCCTCAGTTAAAAATGCTCATCACAATAGGACCTACCTTATAAAATTATTGTTAAAATTAAATAATATAATCCAATAAATTGTTTAGAAAAGAAAGGAAGGAGGGGTTCTTAATCCTTACCACAAGATATTTTTTCCATTAATACTTAGAGAGAGTGGAAGGAAGGAAGGAAGGGAGGGAGGGAGGGAAAAAGATATGACAATTAATTCAGGGGTCAAATAACTTTAGAAAAACTAAGTTTTAACAAGTCTCCTTAGCAAGCAATTTCCTAGAACCTTTACTATGTAACATTCACTGTGAGTCTATAAAACCTTTTGACCACAGCTGTGGGTGGGGACACCAAAGGCTCAGAGAAGACCTCTGGAGAAGGTTACACCTGAGTTGCATATTTAGGAAAAACGAAGTGATAGCCAGAGAGAGTATAAAGGGGAGTCAGGCAAGGTCTGGGTGCTTAGAGGACATTTCGTGCAAGGGGAAGAGTAAGGGCAGAGGCACAGATGTGTGAAACAGTTCCATGTATGTGGGGAGCCCAAACACATGAGCTAGTGTGCGCAAGGGCCAAATAGAGTGGGAAAGTTGTCAAGGACTAGATTTTAAAGGGCCTTGTTTGCCATGGTATGCATTTGTGAGGTGCATTGCCAGTGGGGGAATGTATCAGTTTGGAACCCAGGAATAATAGATGGCACCTGCAAAGATGTAATTGAGGACATTGCAGTGAAGGCACTGTTTACAGAGGCATGAGCAGGGGTAAAGAGAGACTAGTAAGTTAGCAACAGAGAGAAGACAATAGCATCCCAGCCTTTAAAGTGCAAAGAGGGGAAGTACTTCGAAGACCATGTAGAGCGCTCCAGCTGAAGCTGTGGGTGAAGAAGAGGGCAACTCAACAGAAGCTGTGACCTCAGGACAGGAGTGCAGCCCCTGGCAATAATGGAACCGTGCGAAAGGGTAGAGAGCAGGTCTGCTGGGGAGAACAGAGAATGTCCAGCACAGCACGAAGGAAAATCACGTGGTCTGATTTGAATCTTAGATGTCACCATAGCAACTTTATGGAAAATAAATGTAATAGATATAAAACTTTAGAAAAGAAGACCTATGTTCATATCTATGCAAGAAATGAGGAAAGGCTAAAATGGAGATGTTCTATTAGAGAAAGAGTGGGAAAGACATATTTATAGGAACATCATATGTCAAAATAGGTGAGATTTAATGACTAGCTATGGCTGGGAGGAAGTCAGATGATTTAAGGATTTCTCACAGATTTCTAACTTGGATGATAAAGAAAGAAGTGATATGAAAAACCCATAGAACCAATACAGGAAAAGGAGCCAGTTTGTGGGAGAATGGAGGAATTCTACTTTGAACCTGGGAAGTTTGAGAAGTTTGAGGAATGTTCATGTATGGATTTGCCACAGGTATTTTAATATAGGATTCTGACACCACATGAGAACAACCATAGCTAGAGATAAAGATTTGCAAGTCATCAGACACTATGATGGCCCAAGGTATGAAAATGAATGTTGCCCTCAGGAAACAAAGAGATAAGAGGAGTGAGCTGAGGATAACACCAATACACAACATCTGAATTCACTGCATGGCTCTCAGGAACCTGGGCAACTCTCAGTTCTTGGCTCTTTAATGCTGATAATCTAAATTTCCAGCAAGATATTCTCCTTAAAAGAATTGTGTTGGTCTATTCCAGGAAAAGAGAGTTAATTTTCTGGGCCTCTGGGCCTGTCAAGATCTCCAATAGAGAAAGAATAATATATCTTTATTTTAGATTTATTGCTCTTTAAAAACACAACTGATGATTTTTTACAGGCCTAGGCTGCCAAAAGGAGACAAATATTATTTAAAGCACGTCTGCTTTATTTGTTGATTCCTAAGCCACATAAGTGTTCAAAGAACACCTCTCAACATTTGTGATCACAGAGTTGCTGTGTGAGCCCCACTGAAAAGAGGCTATCAGGTTCACAACCCCTTGTCTTACCTCATGCTTACCTCAGCTCCTCCCTGCCTGGATGTTTTCCCCATGGAACACATGAGAGCAGTTAGAGTAACAATAGCTATAGGCTGGGCAAACTGAGCATGCATGGCTTACTCAGAACCTTGTTTCGATTGATTGACAACAAGCAATTTCTTATAGACATAATCATAGATAAATAGATGATTGATGAGAGATAGATAGATGATAAATAGAGTTAGAGATTGATGTATCTGTACATATATATCTCAAGGTGTGTACACATATGCACACAAGATCGTGTGAATGCATGTGCATATGGTGAACATGCAAGTGCATGTACACATATGCATATGAATATAAATGTATGTCTATATGTATATTGTATGGGGGGGTGCATATACATATGTGAATGTGCCTTGATGCCTACGAGGCCAGAGAAGAAAAACGCGCCTGTCCTTCCATGAAAACAAGAAGACAGTAAAGGGTTAAAGCAATCACTTCGGAAACCACTTTCCAAAAAAGCTGCACCCTAAATTAATTTTGGCTGGTAATCTATATCGGGTTAAATAACTCCTCATTATTCTGTAACACAGCTGAGGCATCTCCAAATGTTTATCTTGTTTTGTAACCGGTACCTTCTGGTATATTCTAGTGCCAGCACTCCCGGCTCCTGCTATATTTCATTCTCACTATTTTTGGACTGGAGCTGCTGGTTCCAGGTGATTTAATAAATTGCTTTTTTTTTTTGGTGTTCCTTTTAACTTACCCATCTGCTCAACACATGCGTAACTTGCAATCTGTCGGCAGTTTGCAGAAAGACAAACTGTCAGAGCTGCGTGCATTTGACAACTTTGTTCCCAATTAGATTAGTGGTAATTTTAACAGATTTCAGGGCAATGGAGAAAGGGATGGCATGTTATTAAAGCATCAATTCTGACAGACCTGAGCACATATGATTCCAATGTAAATTATTTTAAATGCTTTAATTAAAACTAGAGAAAGATTTACCCCTTTTAAACGGTAAGTGATAGCAAGACAAATTTAAGAGGAAAGAGAGTAACCAAGATTTCTAAATGGTTTATGTTGTGCAAGGCAGTCCAGCAGTCAAGATGCCTGTAATGTATGGCGGTGATGTGGAGGCCGAGTTAATTATTCATTGCTTCCTCCCTGTAGCAGATGTGATTCAATACACGAGGTACAGGATTCAGAGCTTGGAACACTCTATGTGAAAATCTCAGCTCAGGCGTCTTTGGAGCCATCAGGAAATTGCCAGAATCTGTTTAACACGTTAAATATATTCACAAGAAAAAAAAAATCTTTTTTTTTTTTTTGGCTCTTTGTTTTTTGTATGTTTCAATGCAGCTGCTTCTCTCCTCCACGAAACCCAGCACTGCAGCCTCTGTATTCCCACCCCATCTCCAGTCTAATACCCCTGAAGCACATGCACAGATGTACACAAGTGACTCAATTAGGCAAACCTGGGGATACTGCACCTCAGGTCACTTTGCAGGCACACAGCTCACCAGAAAATGCCCCATCTATAATTTAAATGTATTGCAATAGTCACAATTCATGAGTGCAGAGCGCCCCTGACAGAATGCCTGGCGTGTGGGAGGGAGCTCGAGAGAACCAAGGACACATATAGGTGGAGAGATTTCCCTGATGAATTTGACAACATGCTTGATTTATTCAGCCATAAATCTAACCATTGGTTTAATGCTTTCCATTTGTTCTTAGACAACACTGGGCATTTTATTATTGAAATCGCCAATACATTAATTAAGGTTTAATACTCCCCAGACGTAATTGCATAAAGTTCTTTTACATGCATATTTCTTAGTCTCTAGGGATGGGTTCACCATCATATATACGGGCCTTCTCAGTTGAGAGCTGTCTGCTCTTTTAGAATTATTGAAATGACTTGAAAAAGAAGGTTATTATTCTCCTTGCATGTAGGTTTCCTTGACTTTTCAAAATGTTTTTAAGCAGGTTGCTGCCTTGTGTCTTTAAGGGCATCATTTAAGCAGATTGTTGCGACACCAGGATTGGTTGAGAACTAGGCTGAGTAGGATCAGAATTCCATGTTTGAGGCAAGCAGAATTTTATTTATTTGTTAACATTACATGTAAGAAGTGCAGGCATTCACATTTTTCAGGGGAAGAACTTATAAATAGCCTTTGAAGAATCTATGCACAATAGATTTGGAAGACTGTTGGACATGTGTATGGTGAATCAGCCAGAGAATGAACCTCAGTAATTATGTAAAAATGCTAGAATGCTGAAGTAGGTTCAACAAATGGCAAACTGCCCCCCCTAACAACATCCGGCTAAGTCCCTCACATGAGCCTCTCTCTGGATTTCAGACTCTACCACACAGGAGGTTTCTTTCCTCCCTTCTTTTGTTTTCATTTCTCTTTTCCTTTTTGTAACAGAAAAAAGAACATAAACTTTGAAATCCCCCAGAGTCTGATAGGAATGTACCAGACCTCCCACCTCCTAGGTGAATGACCTCCAGCAACAGTTTAGTATCCTTTAGAACTTCAGGTTTTTAATCTGTGAGAATAATAACAAATACCTCTATTTCTGAAGTCTCTAAAAAATTACATAGGACAATGTAATTTAAGTGCCTTGTATATAAGTGCTGTGTCATAAGCACAAATCCCCCACCCCCCATTCTCCTTTTCTCTCATTTTATTGATGCCTTTACACAGATCTTTTATTTGGGTTTGTTTTTCCTTGTGGATAAAGAACACAGAGGAGATAGAAAAGTCATGCTTTGCCTCTTCTGGTGGAAATCACAGCCTGGTAGGTTTATCCCTGAGAGGATGCACCAATAAACCAAGGCCAACTTGAAGAGACAAGACAATGAGCTTGCATATACTACAAATGACCTGACCCCCCCGCCCCCATTGCTCCCATATCACTGGTGAACTAAGGAACTTGGGGTATTTAAAAACCCATATATTATTGATGCGATTGTAAATGGAATTGTTTTCTTAGTTTCCCTTTCTGATAGCTTGTTATTGGTGCATAAAAATGCAACTGATTTCTGGACATTTATCTGGTATATTGTTACTTTATTGAATTAATTTATCAGTTCTAGCAGTTTTTTTGCTGGAATCTTTAGGATTCCCTGTACAATATCATGTCATCTGAAAACACTGAGGGTTTTTCTTCCTCCTTTCCAATTTGGAGGCTTTTCCTTCCTTTGTGTGTGATTGCCATGACTAGGACTTCCAGTACTCTATTGAAAAAGAGTGGTAAAGGTGGACATCCCTATCTTGTTGCTGATTTTAAGGGAAATACTTAGTTTTTGCCCATTGAGTATGGTGCTGGCTGTGGATTTGTCATATATGACTTTCATTATATTGAGGTATTTTCCCTCTATTCTCACTTTGTGGAGAGTTAAAAATAAAATACTTTGGAATAAATTTAACCAAGGATATAAAAGTCCTGCACTTGGAAAATTGTAATACACTGAAGAAAGAAATTGAAGAAGATACAAATCAGTGGGAGCATTCATGTATAGGAAGAATTAACATCATTAAAATGTCCATACTACCCAAAGCAATCTGTAGATTCAATTCCTACCAATATGCCAATAGCATATTTTATAGTACTAGGAAAAATATTCCAAAATTTTATATGAAACTACAAAAGAATCCATGTAGCCACAGCAATCTTAAGAAAGAAGAACAGAGTGTGAGGAATCATACTACCTGATAACAAACTATACTAAAAGGTCACAATAATAAAAGCAGCATGGTGATGCCATAAAAACAGACATACAAATCAATGCAACAGACTAGCACGTTCAGAAACAAACGCATGCCTTTATGGTCAATTAATAATAGACAAAAGAGGCAAGAACATACAATGGAGCAAAGATAGTCTATTCAATAAATGGTGCTGGGAAAATTGGACAAATAAATGCAAAAAACGAAATTAGATTACCTTTTTTTACCATATACAAGAATAAACTCAAAGTGTATTAAAGATTTAAATGCAAAACTCGAAACCATAAAAATCCTAGAAGAAAACATGAACTGTAAAATCTCAGAAATTTCTCACATAAATATTGTTCCTTGGCCAAGGGAAAGAAAAGGAAAAATAAACAAATGGTACTACATAAACAAATGGTACTAAAAAGTTTTTGCATAGCAAAGGAATCTATCAACAAAATGAAAAGACTATCCACTGAAGGGGAGAACATATTCGCCAAAGAAACATCTGATAAAGGTTCATATCACAAATTGATTAAAAACTTAAAAACTCAACACCAGAAAAACAAGCAATCCAATTAAAAACTGGACAAAGGATCTGAATAGACACTCTCTAAAGATGACATACAGATGGTCAATAGACATGCAAAGATGCTCAATGTCACTAACCATCAGAGAAATGCAAATTAAAACTACAATGAGTTATCAATTCAGACCTGTCTGAATGGCTACCATCAATAAACCAGTGTTAGTGAGGATGTAGATAAAAAGGAAACTCTGTGCAGTGCTGGTGGGAATGCAGCTTGGTGCCAGTCCTGTGGCAAACAGTAAGAAGTGTCCTTAAAAAAATTAAAATTGAAGTGCTGTATGATCCAGTTATTCCACTTCTAGGAATATATTCAAGAAGCCCCAAACACTTATTCCAAAGAATATATGCACCTTTATGTTCATTGCAGCCTTATTTACAATAGCCAAAATTCGGTAGCAGCCCAACTGCTCATCAATAGATGAATGTATAAGAAAGCTGTGGTACATTTACACAATGGAAAACTACTTGGCCATAAAAAAGAATAAAATTTTACTTTTGCAACAGAATGGATGGACTTGTAGAGCATTATGCTAAGTAAAGTAAGACTGTCAGAAAAAGTTAAGGACCATCTGATTTCACTTATATGTGGAATCTAATAAACTAACAAACAAAATAGAGACAGACTGATAGATACAGAGGGGAGGTGGTTTGGGGTGCTGGGTGAAAAAGGTGAAAGGATTAAGCAAAGGAAAATAATTCTTAGGCACAGACAACAGTATAGTAATTACTAGAGGGAGAGAGGGAGAAGGAGGTAGAAGAAGGTAGAGGGTCAATAAATGGTGACCAAAGGAAACTTGACCGTGGGTGGCAAATGCACAATACAATATACAGATGATGTATTACAGAAGTGTACACCTGAACCTATAACTTTATTAAGCAATGTCACCCCAATAAATTCAATAAAAATTTAAAAAACATATTTTAAATTTATTATTATTTAATCTTCTCTGGGCCTACATTCAGTCTTGAGGGCTTTCCCTCCACCCAAGATCGTCTCCTGAGAACCTAACATCATCTTGAATATTCAAGGCAACTATCCTGACCTTCAGTCCACACTAGTCATCTTGAATGCTAGTGCCCAATAATCCATGGTCCTTTACAGTCACAGAACTCAGTTACTGTCATCCCAAAGTTGGTCATAGGGACTCTTGGCTAAAGGACAGTACCACAATGTCTAGTGCCCATTCCCTCTGTGTATCTGCCTATCTCCAGGTATCATGAGAAAGGAATGCAGATTCTGGACCCTTGTTCTCTGGGGAACCCAAAACAAAACTGGCTTTCATCCAACAACTTTGGATTTTGGAGTTCCAAAGCTCCTCCTCATACTGCACCCACTAAATTCTGTATCTCAAGGCTCTCTGTTTTAAATTAAAATAATATGAATAATAAAGTGTCTTAATTCTGCCCTGAGGACTTGTAAAGCCCCTGCTCTCCAGGAGTCAATATCCTGCTGAGTTAGGCTGGGAAGGCTGGTGTTGAAATACTGTTCAATTTTGCTGATTATTCTACAGAAGGGAGAAAAATATATAAAATTAAATAATTGCATAGTCCCATGTTAGTGGTAGCAAGGATTTGGGAGAAACTCTTTATATGTATTGTAAAAATGGACTTTTAAATATCACTAAATGAAATATAATATAAAACCCATATAAATTTTCCTAAAGTCAAGAATAAGAATGCTGAGTATTAAAATTCCTCAGTAACTGAGTCATTTCAGATTTCTTGGGCAATATATCCTAGTAGCTAAGAACAGCGACTCTTCCCCAAATTCAAGTTCAGCTACTTACAAGCTGTGTAACATTTAGCAAGTTTCCTCATTGGCAAAAAGGACATCACAAATAGTACCTACATGATAGACTGGTTGCAAGGATTAAATGAGTTAATACACCCAATGTGCTTGGCACCTTGTTAAGACACAACATTCTAGCTAGCATTGATGATGAATTGAAAGACCCAAGTCGGAGTTCCAGCCCTGCCAACTCTATCAGAGCATGCTTTGTGGGCAGGTCAGCAGTGCAGTCATAGGGCTCCACACTCAGAAGGGCCTCTCAATGCTCTGTGGCCACCTTCTTGAATCGTTACAAATTTATCTTTGAATTCATGTTGAAGTGAAATCTGATGGCACAAGGAAGCGTGTGTCTTGGCCTTGGAGTATCAGCTCTCACATGACTCCACCTCAACCACCTCCTTAAGATGGGTTCTTGGCCACATGTAATCACCCATTTGGCATTCTGGACCTGGCCTGCCCTCCATGTAACTTCCTGCCATACTGGGACCAGGAGTGGAATTTCTCGGTAAAGAGGATGGGTAATTTTAAATATTTTTTCTAACTTTTTGCTTGCAGAAAAATATACTAACTGATAATCACTTCAGCAGTATATGTGTGTGTGCCC
>NW_006294339.1:7749958-7753198 GCF_000327345.1 Myotis davidii | reverse complement strand
CAGAGAGGAAGGGAGAGAGATAGAGAGTTAGAAACATTGATGAGAGAGAAACATCGATCAGCTGCCTCCTGCACATCTCCCACTGGGGATGTGCCCGCAACCCAGGTACATGCCCTTGACTGGAATCGAACCTGGGACCCTTCAGTCCGCAGGCCGACGCTCTACCCACTGAGCCAAACCGGTTTCGGCAACCCCCTAATTATTTTAAATGATGATGTGTTTAGGTATTGTCTAACATTGCATTATGTCAGCTGTGTCTCTTCCTTGTGTTTTATTCTCAGGAATTATAAGAAGACAAGCCATAAAAAATATGACCTTTCAGTCAGTTTACAATGGTTAGAATACTTTTCCCTCATAAACAATAAGTGAATTCACAATCTGGAGGATAGTCCTCAATTGTGTGTGTGTGTGTGTGTGTAGTGTGCCGGGAATCCTCTTCATAGCATTAAGCATCATTCAATATGTTTACATATTTCTATGAAAAAGAATATCTGGTACAGTGAGTAAAAAATGATTTTAAGTAAAGTATTCAACAAACTGTTATAGATTGAATTGGTCCCCTAAAATTTATTGGTTGAAGTCCTAACCCCCCAGTATCCCAGAGTTTCCTATATCTAGATATAGGGTCCTCACAAAGGTATTCAAGTCGAAATGAGGTCATTGAGAGTGGGTCCTAATCCAATGTGACTGGTGTTCTTATGAAAAGGGGAAATTTGGAGATAGACACACATAGAGGGAAGATGATAAGGAGAGTCATAGGGAGAAGGTGGCTGCCTACAAGCCAAGAAAAGAGGCCTATAATATGTCCCTCCCTCACAGCCCTCAGGTAGAAACCAGCCAATAAAGAATTTGCATTTCATGAGAAAACTGGAGAAGAGTCTATGAAATTTATAATGCGATGGATTAGCTAGGAGGCCTTGAGATTGTATATAATGGAATACCCAATTAAAAGCGTTTTAAACATGAATTTATTATCTCTTATTACAGAGTCAAGAGGCAGACAATTTGGGGTTTATCAATTCAGCAGGTCAATAGTGTGAAAGTTCTAGGTCAATTTCATTGTGATTTCCTTAGATTTCACTAAAGAACACCAGGCACCTACTCAGGTATAAATATCAAATACCCATATGCTATGAAAAATCAAGAGGAGAAACTCTGTCAAAAGCCCCCCAGCTGATATGCATCTGTATATTGATGACAGCATTGGGTCATGTGCTCTCTGGAAAAAAATAATACCAGAAGTATTATTATTAGCATATTGGCTTGAGGAACATCCACATTCCTTGAGTAAACTATTGCCCAATACATGCACAAAATTGGGATTTGGATTCCAGGAAATAAGAAGAAAAGTGGTATATGCCATATTTCAAAACTTTTGAAATTAAAAAAATTATAAAGATTTTACACTTCTTCAATGGACTCAGTGTGATTTAAAATTTAAAACCTCATTTATTCATTCATTCAATTATTCATTCTCTCAATAGATATTATTTAAGCACTCGACAAATGCCAAGTATTGTTAGGAGTAGTGGAGGACAGAGATGAATCAGAAAAAGAAAACAGCACTTAAGTAGAAGAGCCAGAGACTTCTGTTTACAATGAAAGAGAGAAGATAGAGCACTATAAGGCTACAATGCAATAATGAGTGTGGCAATTATCATAAAGAAGATACAGCTGTATGCTAGAACCCATTCATGACAACTGATTACATACCACTCTTTACTGCTCCGCATTTACTGCCATCCAGTTGGTAGTTTCAAATTATCCATAGTGGAACAATTTACACCAGGGAAATTGGCAAACACTACAAATCAGGGCTTTAAAATTTGGGGGGTTTTTTGTTTGTTTTCCCTCAGAGAGCCAGTGTACATATTAATACCAGCATACCACCAGGGGTATAGATACTGTGCTAAGAGCATGTTTTTAGGAGGGAAAGATCAACTATATTAAAGTTACATCTCATTAGACTGAATCAATCACCAAATGAATGAATTCAAATTGGAGTATACAGTGGGGCCTTGAACTACGAGTTTAATTCGTTCCGTGACAGAGCTCGTAACTCAAATCACTCGTATGTCAAATCAACAGTGAATGAGTGAGACATGTGATGCTAGGCTGATGTTGTGGCATTCACTGTGACGTTCGCTGCACCAACTAGTGGTGGGGTATCTAAAGCTGACTCGTAACTCGAATTTTAGCTCGCAACTCAAAGCAAAAAATCGGCCGAGAGACGGCTGGTATCTCGAAAAACTCGTTAGTCGGGACACTCGTAAGTCAAGGCCCCACTGTAGTTGCTGACATTAAACAAACTCAAAATGCTCTTTAAATTTTTCTTCTGCTCTGTTGTCTCTGTACCTTTGCGTGTTTATGAGGTTGTGGTAATCATGAAGACAGGAAGTCTTGCAAATCTCCAGGAAAATCTTTACAAGAAAGTATATTTTCTCCAGGTTTCCTACCCAATTTGGTAAAACAGGTGTCCTGGATTTCAAAAAGCATATTGCTAAAGAGATGTCTTCCAGCCCTTCAGCTGCCTCTATATTTACAGTCTTCTACACACAACCTCAAATTGTGAATCTCTTCCATATGGCGAGATCTCTCCTAGTACTTTTTACAAATGGCTTTGAATACTTTCTGTGCTCCAAAAAGCCTAGAGCCTGCAGGGTCTTAAAAGGTCATCTCATCCACCTCAGTTTTTAGATAGGCCCAATCTTATATCAGTTTATAGTAGAAAACACAGAAGGTCATCTTGTTTTGAAGTCATGTGGTAAAGTCCATAACTTGCCTTCATTAATGTGAGGTTGTGATTAACAAGCCTACATAGATATGAACTTCTTTCTTAGGTCAACCTAAATCTCACATTTTGGAATTCAATCTCTTATTTACTGCCCTGTGGGGATTAGAAAACAGTGGTAACAATCACTGTGAAAGGTATTTATACAGACCTTTTTCTGAAATGTTTTGGGCAAATTAAGTTTTATAAAATAAATTGATTTCTATTTGGGATATCCCATGTGTAAAAGAGAAGTTTTTTTAGGGGGAGGGGGTAAGAAATCCTCTTGACGAGTGACTGATTATACCATCATTTGGTTTTTGTAAATATCAGTATTCAGATCTTGGTTTTCTTGAATCAAGACCTGTCTCTATGCTTGAAGATTCATTATAAATTATCTTTAGAGGCTAAATAATCTCTGTTCCCTTAAGCATTCCTCATATATTTCATTTCCTTACTATTTTATCATA
>NW_006294339.1:7745632-7749289 GCF_000327345.1 Myotis davidii | reverse complement strand
AAAAGGGAGAGGGAGAGAGAGAAAACCATCAACGTGAAAGGGAAATATTGATTGGCTGCCTCTTGCATGCCCCTTACTGGGGATTGAGCCCGCAAACCATGGGTTTATTTTTATGGAGCAGTGGATGAAGGGTATTCACTCTTTTTTAAAAAATATATTTGATTGATTTTTTACAGAGAGGAAGGGAGAGAGACAGAGAGTTAGAAACATCGATGAGAGAGACATCGATCAGCTGCCTCCTGCACATCTCCTACTGGGGACGTGCCCGCAACCCAGGTACATGCCCTTGACCGGAATCAAATCTGGGACCTTTCAGTCCGCAGGCCGACGCTCTATCCACTGAGCCAAACCGGTTTCGGCGGGGGCCCCATTCTTATAGGTCTCTTCAGCATCGTTATAAGCCCCTCCTTTGGGGTTTTGACTTACTTTGCAGTTAAAAATAGAGTGGTCTCTGTTTTCTGCAACTAACCCCTAGATGTTAATAAATACTCTTTTCATACCTAGGCAAGGCCTCCAAATGTCAGAAGAGGGGCGGGCAGTGAGGGAGACTGGATAAAAGATGAAGATATTAGCTGAAGAGCATGTATGCATAGCCTGGACACAGACAACTGTGAGTTGAAGGCCAAGGGAAGGTGTGCTGGGAGGAGGTGAGCAAAGGCGAGGGAATGGGGACATCTGTAATACTGTCAGCAATATGAATGAATGAATGAATGAATGAATGAACGAAAAATAAATGTAAAAAAAGCTTTAATCTTTTCACATTAGTGAAATTTGAACATTGTTCTATGCTCTGAGTCTCATTCAATTTGAATATGAAAGGAAGACCCCCTCATTTCTATTTTTTTGAGTCTAGGTGTTCTGAGTCTCAATCATAGACACAATATGAATGGTAAGATGATTCTCCAAAGGGTCAGAAACAGGAGGAAAGATCCCTGAGGCCATGTTGAAGACCTAGAACTATTAGATATGGTCACACGCAGCAGCGCTACTGGTGCAAACGTCAAGAATTATTTGTAGAAGGGAGCTAAAGGTATAGCCAGGAAGACAACAGCTGATAACTGTTCTGTAGAATCAAGTATGGAAATGAGAAAATGAGGAACAAATTTGGTAAACTGGATAGCCAAGTGCAAATGAAATAAAGAATGAGTGATGATTTAAGACAATTGCTTATAAATATCAAAAATCTTTATGGCATATCCATTGGACAATGGGTTAGGTACTGGGGAAAAAGGAGTGAAAAAATGTAAATTTGGTTCTTGTTTTTGTGAATTAACAGTCTAGCAGTGCACAGCTTATTCATAATAACTAAATTAGTCACTAAACTTGCAGGATATTTTTAGTCACATGCTAATCACCCACTCTACTAATTTGTATGTCCTGAATTTGCCATCCAGAACCACACTTCATTTGTCTTCATTTATATGTTCAGTACATTAAGATAAAAATGTGTTGTATTTCTCTGGTTTTCTCTCCCATCATGTTGTCCAAGTTACACTCTACACAGATGAAAAAGTTATCTCTAAACTAATAAGTAGATTCAAAATTCAGTTAATATGCCTGGCTGGCGTGGCTTACTGGTTGAGTGTTGATCTATGAACCAGGAGGTCACAGTTTGATTCCTGGTCAGGGCATATGTGGGGTTGTGGGTTCAATCCCCAGTGTGGGGTGTGCAGGAGGCAGACAATTGAAGATTCTCTCTCATCACTGATGTTTCATCTCTCTCTCTCCCTCTCCCTTTCTCATTGATTTCCCATTCAAGTTCGTATATCTATAAATTTTCATTTATTTGTCCAGGCATCCTAGGCATTTATCATCTGCTTTGATATGTAAGTGAAAAAAAGATCACCTATTAAATTTTAGAACCCCACACTCAACCAGATTGTGAGTAAAAAAATCGGAATTTCCATAGTTCCTACTAAGCAAAATCCCACCTGAGAAATAATGAAGAAAAGTGTAAAAGCTAGAAAAACTATGAAACCAGGTAAAAGCAAGTGGAAATCCAACCTTAGTTATATTTCCACACCCCACAATTGAGAAAAACAAGCAAGATAATTCTGAGAAGTGGTTTATAAAAATAGAAAAGAATATGAGGAAATACACCCTCATAAAAGAAAATAAGCAGATCCAATCTGTTGGAAGAATTCTAACCCAACCATCTGGATAAATTGAAAGGGACCTTAAAGAAAATATTTCAATTTTGTTCAAATATATTAATGAAGAATGATGTTAACAATAAAGAAAACTCTGAGGGGCATAAAGAAACTTTTTTTATTATCTTTGTAATTTTTATCAAAACTAAAATTATTCTAAAATTTAAGGTTTAAAAAAAAAAGAATGGGCAGAGTCCCTAAGACAAGAATAAAACAATGAAATTAAATTAGTAAATTAATAAAACTAAAATCCTAGAAATAAAAAGTAATTAAAATAAAATAATAAAATTGCTAAAATACAGGTTGAATTAGTCAATCAGAGGACAGATCTCAAAAAATTATCAGAAAGCACCAAAAAGGAAAGAAAGTAGAAACTATGAATCAGTTATTAAGAAATATAGAAAAAAAGAGAAGTTGCAACATATGCTTTAGGAATTCCAGAGTAAGAGAATAAAGAAAATGAGGAAAAGTCCCAGATGAATAGTTAATCACTAAAAGTTTTTAATGATTTAAGAAATATATGAATCTTCATTAGATATTACACAGAAGTAAGACTACAAAATATCAAGGAGAAAAAGAGAAAATAAAATCTACCAAAGAGAAAATGCAGATTGTTCATAACAGTACAGTAGGATTTTCATTCAGCAATAATAGATGCTAGAAGATAACAGATTCAGCACTGAGGAAAAACCTAGAATTCTATACCAACTGTATTCATCTGCTAGGGCTGCCATGACAAATGCCGCAGAATGGACGGCTTTATTTTCTTACAGTTCTGGAGGCTGGAATTCCAATCAAGGTATCATCAGGGTTGGTTTCTCCTGAGTCATCTCTCCTTAGATTGGAGATGGCTGCCTTCTTGCTGTGTCTTGCCTCTGTGCTGGCACATTCATATTGCCTTTTCCTCTTCTTCTGACACCTGTCATATCCAATTAGATGTGACCTTCTTTAATCTTATTGACCTCTTTAAAGAATGGTAACATTGAAGGTTAGGGCTTCCACATTTGACTCTTGATAACAACTAAACGACTATTGAAAAATGGAAGTGAAAGAAAGATTTTCAGAAATATAAAGTCTAAAAATGTTTTCCACCTAATAACTACTAAAAGAGGTACTTCAGAAAGAATATATTTTAGTTAGAACATAATAGAGAGGCACAAGGAACAGCGATGAGCAAAGGAAATCCCTGAACAAGTCAGTAAATCTAAGTAAGAATTGACGCTAGGGGGAAAAAATACACTAGTAAAAGGAACAATTAAAAACAAGGCCAAATAAAATACTGAACATACTTATAAGCTCCTTATTGGAGAATGTGGCTGTAGAGACTACTATATTATATCCATTTTTTCTTTTTTATTAATTAAAAATATGCAAAGTGGGGAAAAGTAGGTTTATAGTGGTTCGCATGGAAAATAATACAATAATCTATACTAATAAGAGAGAAACATGGTAATTGGCGTATGACCGCTACCCTTTTCATTGGCTAATCAGCGAGATATGCAAATTA
>NW_006294339.1:7742800-7745293 GCF_000327345.1 Myotis davidii | reverse complement strand
TGCCGTTTAATTTGCATACTCAGGCTCCAAGCAGAGCGAAACCAAACAGCCCTGAAGCAGCAGGGCAGAGAGGCCTCAGGGCCCCGGGATCAGCGGAGCCGACAGGCCTCCCAGCGCTGGGATCAGCGGAGCCGAGAGGCAACCCAGCCCCGCAATCAGTGGAACCGAGAGGCCTCCCTGCCCGGGTTATCAGCAGAGCCGAGAGGCCTCCCGGCTCTGGGATCAGCAGAGCCGAGAGGCTTCCCGGCCCCTGGATCAGAGGAGCTGAGAGGCTTCCCAGCCCCGCAATCAGAGGCCTCCCCGCCCTGGTTATCAGCGGAGCCTGGAGGCCTCAGGAACCCTGGATCAGCGGAGCCGAGAGGCATCCTGGCCCCGGGATCAGCAGAGCAGCAAGGCCCCCCTGCACCGGGATCAGTGTGACAGGGGGCAGCACCCCAACTCCCCAATCGGCCCTGCTCTGAGCCCGACCAGGGGCTGCACCTTGGGATTAGGTCTGCCCTCTGCCACCCGGGAGCAGACCTAATCCAGCAGGTCGTTATCTCCCGATGGGTCCCAGAATGCAAGAGGGCACAGGCCGGGCTGAGGGACCTTCTCTCCCCACCCCGAGTGCACAAATTTTTGTGCACCGGGCCTCTAGTTAATAAATAATACAAGAATAAACTCTGTATTTCAGGTACTCATAACTGTAAACCTACATTCACCCCACCCTGTGTATTGAGTTTGGCAAGGTGATGATCTAAAGTTTCACATTTCCCAGCTGCCTCTTGAGGCTAGGTATACTTATGAATTAATATCCTGTCATTGAAAAGTAAATTCTGTGTGTGAGATGTTCAGGAAGATTTTTTAAAGACTTTTGAAGCAACTAGGTGGAAAAACACTTTTGCTTTCACCTCCTCCTCCTTAGTCGTGGAATTCGGGTAAAACAGCCAAGATCCAGCAGCCATACTCAATAATAAACTGGTCTTGAAGATGGAAATCACACCCTAGGAAAACAGCCCAGAAAAAGAGAAATGTTCTGGGCACCCAATGACAGTCACTCTGCCACAACATCCCTTTAATGGCCATTTCAGAAATCATTTTATGTAATAATTAAATAAGCTCCTGTGTTGTTTAAGCTGATGGTATGGGGGTTTTCTCTGACACGCTCTGTGATATATACTGGGCAACATAGAGAAAGATAATAATAAGGCACCTGCCATAGTGAAACTTCTAATTTAGAAAATTAGACAGCTACTTACAATTTGTACAGTCACTATGGAAAACAATATGGGGATGCCACAATAAATTAAGAAAACATACACTTAACTGGTAAACAGAAATGGGAAAGACATAAATTAACTTTCAATTCTAAATATACCTGTTTACAGGAAGCCACTAAGATAGTAGAAATAGAAGGCAAAACTTCTAAACCAGTAGAATTGATATAAAAATGTTGGTAGAGCTACTTTGAGTATTAAAACATGTGTTTATTTGAAGAAAAATTAGGAAGAGAAAAAAATGGCCCTAGTAATTACAAAGACATTTATGTCAAATATGCATGTAAAGAGTTCTAATAAAATTGTTTTATGAAATGTAAGCATGGAAAAAGCAATATATTTATATTATGCAATTATTTTATATAATATATGATTTAAAAATATGTATAGAATTAAATTTATAAATCAAATATGTTATTCTGCCAATAAAAATACACCAAAACCAAGTCAGCCCCACTTGTTATTACAGTTCAGGGCCCTGTTCATTTATCTTCTGAACTCATTCTTTTTCCATTACCCTCGTTGGCCTGACCTCCTTACTTAGTTTCATACCTGATTTTGACTTAGCTTTGAACTTGTTGACTAATCTGAATTCTTTCAGATTGACTCTTGCATTCTGAGGAATTAGGCGTATAGTCAGGTCTGTGGATCACTCACTGCTTGTCAACACCTACTATTATATTTGTTTCTAAATTTCAAGCTCTCAGCCAACAATACTCATTGTTTGTTATAGGACATGGAAATTAGTATTCAGTTTATATTGGATCATAATGGTGCTATAACAAATAGGCTTTAAAATCAGACTAATTTAACTATGAAGACATGAGGCATATGCTAAGAGGCATATATCCAGTAGAAATATAGAAAAAAAAGAGACATTAACAGATAATTACAAAACAAGACATGCAAAGGGCCAAAGTAGATATAAAAAAATATATTCAACTTTTTTAGAGATTTTTAAAACCAAAAATTAAAATAAGATAGATTATCTTTTATCTTCTTGGACTGGCAAAAGTTAAAAACAATTGCTTCTACTATATTTGCTTTTGAGAGGCACAGAATGGGTACTCCCATACACTGGAAGATAGCAACTAGCTATTCATTGCAGGTGATTAGGTAATTCTTTACTCCAATGTTGAGAACTGGTTTTATTCTTTGTACATAGGTGTCATTTGATTAAGTTCTGGATAATGACCTATGGCAGAAGTGATATATACTAGTTCTAAGCCAGCTCCAT
>NW_006294339.1:7737039-7742745 GCF_000327345.1 Myotis davidii | reverse complement strand
TATAATTATTAATAAATTATTAATAATTATATATAAATTATTTATATATATATATATTCCCTTCCCTAACCACTGGCTGGATTTAAAAGTTCAGAGAGACTTTGGTAGCCATACATGGAAGTTGGTAGACTCCATGTACCTGATTCTCAATGACTACATGGACTCCCATTCACCATTAGATAAATCACTGCATTCACATAATGTATATTTCCTCATTCATTTACTTAGCAAAGGTTCAATATATGCCATCTGACACCCTCTGTGATATATAGTGGGCAACATAGAGAAAAATAATAATAAGGCACCTGCCATAGTGAAACTTCTAATTTAGAAAATTAGACAGCTATTTACCATGTGTACAGTCTCTATAGAAAACAATATGGGGATTCCATAAAACATTAAGAATAGAGTTACCATATGACCCAGCAACTCTTTTTTCTGGATATCTATCCAAAATTTTGAAAACATTTATTTGTAACGATATATGTACCCATATGTTTAGTGCAGCATTATTCAATGATAGCTAAGACATGAAAACAACCTAAATGTTCCTTGATACATGATTGGATAAAGAAGATGTTGTGCATATATACAATGGAACATTACACAGCCATAAAAAAGGATGAAATACTGCCATTTGTGATGATATGGATGGATCCTGAGAATATTGCGCTAAGAGAAATAACTCAGATGGAAAGGACAAGAATTATATAATTTCATTCATATGTGGAATATAAAACAAAAAGCAACAAACAAAAAAATAATTCAAATAAAACCTCATTGAAGTATTCAATAGTATTATTACCAGAGGGGACGAGGATTGGGGGAAAGATAAAGAGGGTCAAATATATGGTGACAGAAGGAGACAAGGCTTTGGCAGTGAGCAGATGATGTATTATAGAATTTTATACGTGAAACATATAATCTTAATAAAATTCATCTCAGTAAATTTAATAAAATAAGTAAAATTTGAATTATAGTAAGTTGTCATAAAGGAACATCATAGGATACTATGAAAGCATATACTAGGTAATAGACTATTAGTCAGGGAAAGCTTCCTGTATTAACAAATATGCCTTAAATACAGTAATGATGAATAAAAATAATCTGCTTTTCTCATATAATAATATTTCCCATCTGCCACCAAAAAAATGCATCTAACTTACTTGAATAAACTTCTGAGACAAAATAATCAAATGTTTACGTTTTTATATTTCACATGTTAATTTATTTAATCATGTATATTAAAAGATATTACATAAATTGATAAACTACATTAGAAATATTGCTTTGTTCCACTTGATGTTCATGGACTACCAAGTTGACTTCCTGGAATTGAATCCTGGCTCATTCACTTAATAGTTTACCTTGGACAAGTTTTGTCACCTATAAAGTGGTGATAATAATAATTACTACCGCTAGGGTTGGGGGAAGCTTGTATGTAAGACAACAGCCTGACATATAGTAAGTGCCAAGTAAGTGTTAGCTACTCCTATTTGTTTCTGTACATGCATCTTACATTCTAATGTCTTGGTCATCAATAGTGATACATATGAAATCATCTAACACGCATCTTCATTTTTGCCTAACTTATGTGAGATTCTTTTATAACTATAACATGCTGTCACCTGAATTTTTATTACAAGCAATAAATACCCATTTGCATAATATTCAGCTGGTTCAAGTTCATTTATCCCGCAAGGTTACATTCACTATCTGCACAATGAAGCAACTTACCATAGTGAGCTTTTTCTTATTTCCTCTTCTCCCTTCCCTCCCTCCCTCCCCCACTTCCCTTTCATTTTTTAATGAAATGTTTATTTTTACCAAAATAAGAACTATACATTATATCTAAAGGTAAACATTACTACCTTTTTTTTTTTTAAGTAGCAGTTTCATGCTCCACTCTTTTTGGCTCTTCCATAACCACTTCTATGTTACATATGTCCTCAATGTACTCCCCAGATTAACTCCACCTAAATTTTAATTCACTTGGCAGTTTCACTCCCCACTCTGGTACCTAGCTTCTTATTTCTAATGATGATTATATTGCTTTTATCCTTTGTGTTTTTTTCAACTTTAGATATTATTTATTGACTTCCTACTACTGAAGATACTATTTCACACTTTTACAGCCTGCCCCACCAATCCTATTCTCCATCTATTTGTAGTTTTCTCAGATGCATAATTATCAACAGTTGTATCCAAGTGAATAGTCTGTTAACATGAGTATAAATCACTGTTCAGATAGAATCCACTTTGATAGTAAAATTATGTATTCCTATATTATACAAATTACACTTTTCCTAGAGTTAATAATTGACTTTGATTTTTATTTTCCTGATTTTTCTGATACTCAATCCTGAAATCAGACCTAAACCTTCATCAAACATATATTTATATCTATAGAAGTACATTAGGTGGTTTATCTGTCGGTTTATCAATCAAATGTTCCAATAAAAATTGGCTCAATCTACCATGAGTGATGGCAGTAAGATAGACACCGAGAGTATAAGTTGTATTTTTTGTGTCACACCCAAGGAATTTTTGCCTGCCTCAAAGTCACAAAGATTTTCTACTATGTCTTCTTTTAGAAGGTTTATAGTTTTATCTTTCCTATTTAGGTTTACGATTCATTTTGAGTTAATTTATGAATATAGTGTGAGGTAAGGATCAAATAGTTCCATCAGAAAATTCTATCAAAATTTTAAAGAAGGATTAACTCCAATTCTACAAAATCTCTTCCATAAAATAGAAGACAATCTCAATTCATTTTATGCAATTCAGATTTCTCTGATACCAAAACCTGGCAAAGGCAGTACAAAAAAAAGTATACTACAGAACAATATCCCACATATAGACACAAAAATCCTTGACAAAATACTAGCAAATAGAAATCAGCAACTTGATTCCAGAGATGCAAAACCAGTTCGCTATTCAAAACTTAATCATACTAAACTAAACTATTTGAATTTCTTTTGCTATTTGTTTGTTTCCCAGCACCTGGATTAACTAAGAAAAATTCCATATTGCTTATAAAAGGGCATTTATCTAGATTTGCAACATAACTGCTCATTTACCCAAGAGCTGATTTTTATTGACCCAGAAAGTTCGGCAATCCAACAACTCACTAAAAGAGCCGAAGACAAAAAATGCAAAATATAAAACAAAAAACACGTGTACTGATGAGGTCATATTTCAAAAAGGCATGCTTCATTATATAAGGTAATTTTTTTAAGAAAAAACACTGAGAAACTGAATTACAGTGAGCAAAAACAATTAGGAAGTTAACATGTGAGCTATACCTTATGAAGCACATCAAAGGAAACTGGGATTACTTAGCTTAGAGAAGAGAAGATCCAAGGAAGGCATGAGTGATGGCTTCAAACAGCAGAAAGGCACTCGCATTGAAGCAGGAGTGTTTTGTGGTCCAGAGCCAAAACTTAAACAAATGAAAGGAAGTGAAAAAGAGATTTCATATAAAGTACAGAAAAATCCTCCTAACAATTAGAACTGACAAAATTTATTTTGAATTAGTGAGTTTTGTATCTGCAAAAGAACTCAAGAAAATACTGGCAAAACACAGAGATGGATATTATAGTGGGATTTCCTGTATGGGTTGGAGATTAAGCTAGCTGACACCTGAATATCCCTTCCAACACAAAGATTCTATTTTGAACTTTACTGACAAGTCTTAAGTGCTATGTGTAGCCTAAATTGTCCTGTTGCTTAATTTAAATGGCTTCAATTAGCTAATATAGGGATGAGGTTTGAGTGATAAATGTTCACATTAACATGATTTGAGATATGGTCTTGACAGTCCTGCTTGACTGGTCTGCTGCAAAGCACTTCAGTGGCCATACAAATAATTCTCATTACTTTCCCAACTTTCAATGATGTTTATTTTAATTTTTCAGAATGCTGAAATCTGTAATTACCTTGCGTTGATATGGCAGTGAACAGCTAATTACTTTCTCTCTCTCTTTTTTTTAAGGCAAAGGATTCAGATTATACTTATCGTTTGCCAGACCAAGTCATGGTGTTCTTACCTAAATTAGGGATGTACTGATTGTTGAGGTATTCCTTCAGCTGTCTCCTCAAATCTGCCTGGTTTCCTGTCAGTTAAATGAGCACAATAGCACCAGAGAGAGGGGCTTGGTACTGGTCCAAGAGTCAGTCTTGTAGAAAGATAGTTTTGACCCACTCTCAGTTACAAGTCCCAGAAAATTGAGACCATTATAAACTTTTGAACAATAATAGATACAGAGGCAGAGCTGCCTCAAACAGATTGTCAAACTGCATCGGGAAGGCCAGGGAGGGTTGGGGGGCTGGAGGTAGGGGGGTAAGAGATCAACCAAAGGACTTGTATGCATGCATATAAGCATAACCAATGGACATAAGACACTGGGGGATAGGGGAGGCTAGGAGACTGTCTAGGGCGGGGGGAAAAAATGGACACATATGTAATACCCTTTGTAATAAAAAATTAAAAAAATAGAACTTTGTAATATGAATGACTTGGTGATTTAGTTTCTTTAAATCTTAAACATAAAACTTACTGAGTGAAAAAAAAATCTTAAACCCATACCTCCTGATATGCAACCTACATTCAAATAAAACTCAAAATAAAACATTTAATTTACTTCTCAGGAAAAAATTAATTATTATTTCCATTCTGTAGATAGGAACACTGATATTCAAAGGTTTAGATAACCCGTCTCTAAACTTGTTAGCAAGAAGCAAAACTGAAATTTGAACCCAGGTATGTCTACCCCAAAGCACATTGACCCTGAGGAGCATGGAGTTCCAGAATTATGGCGAGGCAGGAGTAAAAGAGAAACAAAACTTTCAACTCCTGATTTGATTTTGGCACAACAGCATATCTACCTGTGTATGTCCATATGCGTGTGAATGTTTTTCCACTGGAAGCAATAACATCACTGCTGTGATATATATTTTATTATAAGAGGATTCTATTTCAGATTATATTAATACTTTTACCTTCAGCACCTGTGTTGTTGTTTTTTACTGCTGATTTTGTTTTGCATCTCAAGAGTAGTGTAAAAGCAGAGCTCTGATTCAGAGTATGTTTTTCATGGATGGTGTAGCTAAAGATCTGAACCCATGCTCAGCTGATATCAACTGTTCCCAAGCCCAAATGCCTTAACTATTTTTCTCTTTATTGAAATATTTTTACAGTTGGGCAAAGACTTGATGGAAACCAATATCTGAGTTACACATTTCTTAAGCCCTGTTCCACAGTTCACTAGTCAGTTGTCATGAGATGACAGCTATAGAAATGAATGTCCCTTAAAAATGGTAGGGCAGAGATAGTGTTGCAAGTAATTAGACAGTGGCTTAGAAATAGGGTTTGTTCCTTAAGAGACAAGTGATCAGAAAGTGTGAGGGAAGCCCAGAGGGATTGAGTAACAATCCCTGGTGACTGTGGCTGCTTCTTCAGAGTTTTGGGGCTAAGAAACCCAAGACCTTAAATCAAATTGTTTGTTTTTCTTGCAATTGAGTTGTGGGAATTTTTCTATTATTTTGGTTTTTGTCTTGATGTTAACTTTCTTTCTTTCTTCTTTCTTTCTTTCTTTCTTTCTTTCTTTCTTTCTTTCTTTCTTTCTTTCTTTCATTCTATTTTTCAACCACCTTCAATACCATTCCGCACCAGTTTCAGATGTACAGCAAAGTGGCAGGGAAGCC
>NW_006294339.1:7730982-7736868 GCF_000327345.1 Myotis davidii | reverse complement strand
CTAGGATCCCACCCTCGCCCCCCATCCCAGGCCTCCACCACCCCTTTTGTGTCCATGGGTTATGCATATATGCATACAAGTTTCTTTGGTTGATCTCTTCCCACTCACCCACCCATCTGCACCTTCCCTCTGAGACTCAACAGTCTGTTCCATGCTTCTATGTCTCTGGATCTATTTTGTTCATCAGTTTATTTTGTTCATTAGATTCCACAAATCAGTGAGATCATGTGATACTTTTGGATATTAACCCATGATCAGATATATGGTTTATAAATACTTTCTCCCATGCTGTAGGTTGTCCTTTCTCTCCATTGATTATCCCTTTTGCAATGTAGAAGTTCTTTAGTTTGATGTAGTCCCTTTTGCTATTTTTGCTTTTATCGCCTGAGATTTGGGTGTCATGTCAGAGAAATCATTGCCAAGACCAATGGCATAAAGCTTTCCCCTGCTTTCTTCTAGTAGTTTTAGTTTTAGGTCTTACATTTCATTCTTTAATTAATTTGGAGTTGATTTTTGTATATAGTTTAAGATAAGAATTCAATATTATTCTATTTATGTCGAATTTATTAATTCAATCATTCATTCTATGCTTTGTGTTGTTATCTGTTAAACGCACACACACACACACACACACACACACACACACACACAGTCACTTCTGCTGGTCGTCATGATCAGGCCTTATCCAGGAGAAGTCCTCACCATTCAGCTTGACCAGAGTTTATGGAGGCCTCTCAAACCTCTGCATATGAATCTTTTCTGTACTTATGTATGTAAATTCCCAATTAGAGGGATCTGCTGGTTTCCTTTTTTTTCTTCCCTTTTCCAGGATTCATAATTTTTTTTATCCCTTTGATGTCTGTCTACTGTACCAGGAGTCTTCTGGAGCAGCAGCATGCCCTGAACTCTTTCTGTGTTCTCAGTTGCCTGCAGGCATCTAGAGTAAAATGCTGGGTCCATCCTTACTCTGAGACTGGTGACTTGGGCAGTCATCGAAAAGTCTGAACATTGTCATGTTTCAGTCTTATATTTCTGTCCCCAGGGATAAGCCTGGGCTAGAAATCTTGCTGAACATGTTGCACTGAGAAGGGGAGGGGGGCTTTGGTGGGTGATTTTGTTCTAGGCCAAACCTTCACCTTGTTCTCATCAGTGCTCTGTCATCTAGAGTAGGTCAGATCTTGTCAGTGCTCTGAGATAGGTGAGACAGAAGGCAATCCTTTGGGTAGCTCCCTGAAACATTGGAACATTGGATATATAGTCCGACTCTTTCTCTCGCCAAGGAGAATATGAGAGTTAGGATATTTAACCCTCTTGCTCTATGCTGAGACAGTGGGAAGGTCTATAGTGAGTGCTTGTATGTTAGTTCAAACTGCTGTATTTGTTGTCAGCACTCGCAGCCATCTACAGTGAGTGGCCAGATTATTATGACCACCTCATCAGTACTTTGTTGGGCCACCTTTTGCCTTCAATACTGCAGCGATTCTTGCTGGCATTGACTCCACAAGATGTTGAAAGGTGTTGCGAGGAATCTGACACCATGCCTGATGAATAGCACTGTCCAGTTCTGTGAGATTTGATGGTTGTGGAACCAGCTGTCTGATGGCTCTTTTAACTTCGTCCCACAAATGCTCAATTGGATTGAGATCTGGTGATTGTGGGGGCCTCCTAAGCAAGGTAAAGTCTCCCTCATGTTCTTGAAACCACTCCTGCACAATACGAGCACCGTGGCATGATGCATTGTCTTGTTGGAAGAAGCCATCTCCATTGGGATATGCCATCAACATGATAGGATGAACTTGATCAGCAATGATACTTAGGTATGTTGTACTATTCAGACATTGTTCCACACGAATTAAAGGGCCCAAATCATGCCAGGAAAACATGACCCAAACCATAACACTGTCCCCACCAGCTTGAAGGGTTGTACTCTTGCATGTGGGGTGCACGCTTTCATGCTGTTTCCGCCACATTCTCACTCTGCCATCTGCATGATGCAACTGGAATCGTGATTCATCAGACCACATGACTTTTTTCCAATGCTCTACTGTCCAACCCTTGTGTTCCTGTGCGAATTGGAGATGTTTTATCTTGGCAACCGCAGACAGCAAAGGTGTTTGAACAGGCCTTCGGCTTCCATATCCCATATGATGCAGTGTACGGCTAATTTGCCTACAAACGTCAGGAGGTCATAATAATCTGGACACTCAGTGTAGAGTATAATAGGTCCAGTCAGCTCTCTGAGACAGGCAAGACAGAGACAATCCCTTGGGTAGTACCTGGAAAAGCTAGAACAGGGATTCATGGCCCAACTATTTCCATTCCCAGGGAGAAGTCTGGTATTTTTCACCCTCTTACTCTGTGCTGAGGAAGGGCTAATGGCGCGTGCTTACATACTATTCAAGCTACTATTTTTGTTCTCAGGGGTTTTTCCCATCAGTATTCAAATTCAGGAAAAACAGAAACCAGTTGGGCACCCTCTCCAAAAATCAGAACATTGGATGCTTGGTCCAGTATTTCCCTTCCCTTACTAGGGAGAATCTTAGAGCTGGGGATTTCCTCTCAATTATATAATACAGTGCAGGAAGGAAGGATTATGGTGACAGTCTCTTTGCTTTAGCTACCAGCTTCTTCACTGTTGTTGGTTTCATGCTTACCTGGCGTCTAGAAGCCTCTCAACTGGTTTGTCATAAGGGAATTGGTCCTTGTAGTATTGTTCAATAGGGGCACCCATGAGAAAGAGGGTTCGGCATTTCTTATTCCTGCGTTTCATTAACATCACGGCGCTGGATTTTTTTCTCTTTCTCTCACCTCAATGCTTTTCCCTCTGTTGGGAAGAAAATTCTTTCCTCTTTTTCTGCCAAATATCTAGATATTCTTCAAGACTCTGCCCTTCTATCACCTACTGCCTTACCTGCAGTCAAATGTGTAAGTCCCTCCTTTGCATTCTGGTAGCACACTATGCTTACCTTCTAAAAACACAACACTCCTTTTTAAGCATTGTTGCACTGGGATACTTTTTTCCCATTGGACACTAACCTTATTTTTGTTAGAACCTAGCACATTCACTGGAACATAGTGAGAAAAACAAATAAGAAAGATAACGCATACCCTTTAGATACATAATTTTTCTTTGTAAGAAAGAGCAGCCTGGGACTTGAATTCTACTCAGAGACATGCCACCAACTAGCTAGTTTAATTTGCTAGTTTATTCTTCACTTGTCATTATCATCTATAAGAGAGGTTATTTGACTAAATCATGATTGCTCAATATTCTTGATTAGCAGCAATACTCTTTTTTTTTCTTCTTCAGTGAAATGCTGTAAAGCCCAAATAAAACGCCGGAGTCATTCTGCATGAAAAAAGAAGACTGTCTAGAGCCCTGCCAATTTAACCTCCTCTTTCCCATTGCCCTAACCCCACCCACTCCATTTTTGGAACATAGTTTGAAAACCACCTAACTAGGTGATCTGTAAAAAAACGCTTCTGGATTATTTATACAGTGAATTGAACTGACCTCTTTCTCACTGCGGTTCCCCTTTTCCAGGCCCTGGGGTACATCTCTATCCTCACTGGGTTTTATTTTTGTTAACCTAACAGAGTAAGAAAGTCAAGTTATTCTGGAAGTCAATAAGCTTTATTTTGGCATTCAGAGTATTTGTTGGCTGGTTTATTGGGGTCTGTATTCTATCTGACTAATGAAGAAAAAGAATGGTATGTGTATCTTGGCTGTGAAATTGAAAGATCATTTTAAATTCTGTGTGGGATCAAGGCATAAAGTTGTGGCCAAATGCTAGGGGTAGAAAATTTTAAGTGATCCTATATGTGTAGTTTTTAATTCCTTGTGGTTTCTAAAAGGTGCTATATAAAATTATTATTGACCTGAGTAGTCAATTAAATTTGGGCACATAGGGAATACTGGTTTATTCTTTGGTGATATGAGGGAGTAATTAAAATATATGGGATTACTATTTTTAACTTGCATCTAGTTTGTTGTTTGACTTATAGGAAAGATAAGATTATTTTACAATTGACTGGAGACACATATAAGTAGCTATAAAATATTGTCTCTTTTTAAGCTACAGTTTCTGTTGCTATTAATTATATGTCAGAACCATTTATCAATCTTCTTTTAAGAACCAGACTTTATATATCTGATTACCTCTAGTCCTTACAGCCTCATGAGATTAATACTATTATTCCCATGATATAAGTGAAGAAACTGAGTCTCAGATATATTTAAGAATTTGCTAAAGTTCACATAATTTGTAAGTGTGGCATATGTAATAGAACTGTCAAAAGTACAGAGATTAAAAGTACAGAGTTTAATCTTAAATATCTTTTTGTTCAGGGACAACATAAACATTGACAACTTTACATCACGATCAAAAGGTTAAAATCTATAGTATCAACTTTGCATCAACCATAATGGAATAACTAGTAGCAGATTTGTCTTCTTATAGCATTCAATTAGAAAACTGCACAAGCTATGTGAACAATTGTTCTTTGTCAACGAACAGGCAGCGCAGAAGTGTAATCCATGCAAAAGGGGAACAAACATGGCAAGTGCTGCAGCGTCCACATTGTCTACCTGGAGGCATTTTCTGTATCACTACAGACACAGGGGGAGCCCAGACAGAATAACAATTTCTCTCAAAGGAGACAGACCTCAGAATTTGGGGGGGGGGGGTGAAGCACATGTAATTTCCAAGGCAGAGTAATAGAAAAAGAAGGAGTTGTGCAGAGAAAAAGCTTCATAAATCTGCATTGATTCCTGAGTCTGGCTGAACATGAAACTGCACATGTAGAATGTGAGAATATATGAAGCCAAACAAACAATAACTGTCATAAAAAGAACAATTTATAATGCCAGTTGGGGTACTGAAAATATCAACAGGAACACTATGTAAAGTATACAACTGTCTAACCACTAAGTTGGAATTTTGAAACCAATACTAAATAAATAAATAAATAAATAAGAACAATTACTACTGACTGTCAGCTGAACAATTCCTATAGCTCACGGGCTGGGAGACATTCAAGATCTAACCATCCAGAATGGAGAAACCTAACTGAACACTTAGGGCACTCTGTAGGGACCTTAGAAGGGCCATGCCTGTTTAAAGTCTAAATTGGGCATAAGGACTTCTTTTAGTCACCCTTAAGAACCTTAAAAATAAGGCTTAAAAGAATTAAGCTGATCTGCAAGGGACTAAATGACTTGTCAAAACCAAATTCACTGTGTGATCCAGCACTTGGGGTAACAGGGCTCCTTCCATATCCCAGGACCCTGACCACATCACATCCTGTGTGCTTCCCCTCCAAGAAAAGATCCCATATTTAGAAGTTCAGAGTTTGAGTTGTAATCCTTAATAATCACTCTCCACATCTTGCCTTAGAGATTTGAGATAAAGTAACATCTCCCACCACTCTAATATTGTTGCCTTTATTTCTTCTTCTTCCCTAAATATCTTTCCTACTCCTCTGCATTTGCCCAATAGCTTTGAAGGCTCCCCTTGGGCTGTTTCTAGCCTGTGCTCAGCACATCTCCCTGGTATACCCCCAATCAGCATTGACAAGGGTGATGGCCCTTATATATAAAAAAAAACAAAACAAAATCAAACAAAAAAACACACCAAATTCAACAATCTTGAAGAGATGACAACAAAATCCATATATGTTCGACAATGCTATATCCACAAATTTAGTATTTAATAGAAATATCAGTACATGTGAAGAAGCAGAGGGAACTTGACTCACAGCAAAGGGAGGCAGGTGCAGTAACAATCAATAAAAACAAATCCAGGAATGTAAGAACTGAGAAAATAAGCAGATAGGGAGTTTTAAAACAGCTATTATAAATAAGACTAAGGATTGAAGATAAAATAT
>NW_006294339.1:7729567-7730668 GCF_000327345.1 Myotis davidii | reverse complement strand
ATATATATATACTCATTAACAATTTTAACTGACTTATTTAGAATGAAAGAAAAGCAAATATACAGAAAATAATTTTGTAAAGGATTTGACTATTTATTCAGACTGACCTGGTTTGTCAAATCAATCACATTAGTCCAATCAGCCTATAATAGTAAAAGTAATAATATCACTTAGAAGTTCACAGACCTTGGTATTTTTTATATGCACACTCTCACCAGATTCTCACAATAAACCTGTCGGGTGAATAAGAAAAGTATCATCAATTGCATTTTTTGGGTGAGGAAGTTAATATAAGCACTTGTAAACTGATTTACTAAGAAAGCAAGCTTAGGGCAGAGCCAGATTTAAGAAGGCAACTAATGTTTTTGGCATATCAATTATATATCAGACACACTTCTCAGAAGTTAATTCATTTCACCCAAAGTTATGAATTATTCATCTCTATTTTTGCAGGAAAAGAAACTGAGACTCAGAGATGTAAAACAATATCCCCATGTTTACATAGCCAAAATATTAGAAAACCAGCATCCCAACCCAGGTCTGTCTGACCCCAAGGTGTGGGACCAACAGGCAAAGTCTGACTAGCAGCCAGCAATCTGGGCAGCAGCTTCCTGATCTCCAGAATGCTTCTAAGATGATGTGATTTTGGAATCAGAATTTGACAATAGCAGATGTCATAATGAAGGATAAGGTGGTGAGATCCTGAAACCTACAGTTAACCCAATGGATTCCTGATGCTCCAACTTCGTAATAATAGCACAGGTCACAGTTCTCCTGGGAGGCCAGTTGTATGGTGGTTTGGGGGCCCCATTCTTTTTTTTTTTCTTTTTTTTTAAATATATTTTATTGATTTTTTACAGAGAGGAAGGGAGAGAGATAGAGAGTTAGAAACATCGATGAGAGAGAAACATCAATCAGCTACCTCCTGCACATCTCCCACTGGGGATGTGCCCGCAACCCAGGTACATGCCCTCGACCGGAATCGAACCCAGGATCCTTCAGTCCGCAGGCCGACGCTCTGTCCAATGAGCCAAACTGGCCAGGGCAAGAATCGAGATTCTTATATCTCTATATATAAAAGACTAAGCGACCAGCTGACCG
>NW_006294339.1:7707202-7710665 GCF_000327345.1 Myotis davidii | reverse complement strand
CTGGGAGACATTCAAGATCTAACCATCCAGAATGGAGAAACCTAACTGAACACTTAGGGCACTCTGTAGGGACCTTAGAAGGGCCATGCCTGTTTAAAGTCTAAATTGGGCATAAGGACTTCTTTTAGTCACCCTTAAGAACCTTAAAAATAAGGCTTAAAAGAATTAAGCTGATCTGCAAGGGACTAAATGACTTGTCAAAACCAAATTCACTGTGTGATCCAGCACTTGGGGTAACAGGGCTCCTTCCATATCCCAGGACCCTGACCACATCACATCCTGTGTGCTTCCCCTCCAAGAAAAGATCCCATATTTAGAAGTTCAGAGTTTGAGTTGTAATCCTTAATAATCACTCTCCACATCTTGCCTTAGAGATTTGAGATAAAGTAACATCTCCCACCACTCTAATATTGTTGCCTTTATTTCTTCTTCTTCCCTAAATATCTTTCCTACTCCTCTGCATTTGCCCAATAGCTTTGAAGGCTCCCCTTGGGCTGTTTCTAGCCTGTGCTCAGCACATCTCCCTGGTATACCCCCAATCAGCATTGACAAGGGTGATGGCCCTTATATATAAAAAAAAACAAAACAAAATCAAACAAAAAAACACACCAAATTCAACAATCTTGAAGAGATGACAACAAAATCCATATATGTTCGACAATGCTATATCCACAAATTTAGTATTTAATAGAAATATCAGTACATGTGAAGAAGCAGAGGGAACTTGACTCACAGCAAAGGGAGGCAGGTGCAGTAACAATCAATAAAAACAAATCCAGGAATGTAAGAACTGAGAAAATAAGCAGATAGGGAGTTTTAAAACAGCTATTATAAATAAGACTAAGGATTGAAGATAAAATTTGAACATAAAGAGAGAAGTGGAATATAACGCTATAATTTCTGGAGCAGAAAATACAATATCTGAAAATGTTAAAAATTACTGGATGATAATAACTACAGAATAGACATGGCAAAAGAGCAGTGACCTTGTAGACATAGAAATGGAATGTATCCAAGCTGAAAGAAAAAGAAAAAAGGCTAGAGAAAAACAGATTAAAGCTGCAATGACATGAGAAACAATAATTAATTTAAGTCCCAGAAAATAAAAGGGGATGGTCAGAAAACTCATTTGAAAAAAATAAATAATGGTTAGTTTTTGAATCAATTTTATAAAACCACATATCTATGAAACAAAAAACACAAAGTAGGATGAACAAAAGCAAAAATCACACCAAGATATATCATGATTAAAGTGTTGAAAATCAGTGGTTGCGAAAAATCTTAAAGGCAGACAGGAAGGAATTGGGGGGATAGACATATTACATGCATGAGAATAAATATAGAAGTTTCTTCAGAAAAGAGGAAAATGTAACAAGAACAATGGGACAAATAAAAAACAAATTGCAAATGATATATTTAAGTCCAAACATAAACATACTGACATTAAATGGAAGTGGTCTAAAAACTCCAAAAAAGGCAGAGATTGTCAGACTGGAAAAAATAGCAAGATTACTCTGTATTGTCTACAGATAAAGACACAGATTAAAAGTAAAAAGAGAGTTAAATATATACCAAACAAGCATCAGAAGAAAACTAGAGTGGCTATATCACTATCAAATAAAGTAGACTTCAGAACAAAGGATATTACCAGAGATAAAAAGGGTCAGTCATGGTTATAAAGGGGCCACCAACTCATCAAGAAGCTGTAATAGACTTAATGTGTGTGCACCTAATTATAGATCTTAAAAATACATGAAGCAAAAATTGAGATCTAAAAAGATAATCAGATCCACAGTTATACTTGGAGACTTCAACATGCCTTCTCTCAATAATTGATAGAGTAAGTAGACAGAAAATCAGTAAGGATATAGAAGTATTGAACAACACAATCAACCAATTTCACCTAATTGACATTTATAGAACATTACACCCAATGACCCAGAATACACATTCTTTTCAATTGCACATGAAACACTCACTCTAATAGATGATATGCTAGGTCATAAAACAAGGATAAATGCATTTCAACAGACTGAAATTATACAGAGTATATTCTCTGACCACAACATAATTAAATCAAACATCAGTATAAGAACAATATCTGGAAAATCCTCAAACATTTGGAAATTTGCCTGAGGCAAATGTCTGTTAAAAAAAAAAAAGGCTGAATATATAGGGCATAGTTTGTTTTAATTTCATATGCAATAGTCTAATAACTCCCAACTAAGAATTATCCCTCCTATCCATTGTCATTGAGCATGCAACCACTGATTTGTACATGTAGAAAACTCAAAGATTTCATCCATACATATGATTGTGCCAGAAATACTAGTTTCCTAGAAATCAGAAAGGAACTGTATATAATTTATTTTATTTGAAAAATAAGTTGGATTTAATATGTTGACTCTAACAAAAAAATTAATGCAACTTACTTTATTCTATTTGAACATCTATTTATACTAATAAAAGGGTGATATGCTAATTAGGGCAGACGTCTTCTGGACAACCTTCTGGATGTCCTTCTGGACAAAGCCGCAGGGGCTGGGAGGGCCGAGGCCCAGGCTGGCAGTGGAAGCAGTAGTGAGGTAAAGGGGGCAGTGCCTTCCCCTGATCTGCCAGGTCGCCTCCCACAGAGGGAGGCCAGATGCAGCTTAGGCTGGGAGCGAAGGCAGAGGCGGTTAGGGTCAACCAGGCCAACAGGGGGGCAAGTTAGGGTCAATCAGGCTGGTGGGGAGCAAGGTAGGGTCAATCAGGCCGACAGGGGCAAGGTGGGGGCAATCAAGCCAGCAGGCAGAGGCAGTTAGGAGCATTCAGGTAGGCAGGCAGATGAGCGGTTAAGAGCCAGCGGTCCCAGATTGCAAGAGGGATGTCCAACTGCCTGTTTAGGCCCAATCCCTGTGGGATCGGGTTTAAACTGGTAGTCAGATATCCCCTGAGGGGTCCCAGATTGGAAAGGGTGCAGGCAGGGCTGCGGAAACCCCCCACCCATGCATGAATTTCATGCACCGGGCCTCTAGTCCTATCTAATAAAAGAGAAACATGGTAATTAGCCATACATCCACTACCCTTCCCATTGGCTAATCAGGGCGATATGCAAATTAACTGCCTGCCAAGATGGAAGCCAGCAGCCAGGCAGCTTAAGGAGAACATGAGGCTTGCTTGCTTCACTGAACATTGGAGGACTCCAACGTTCCCTGCCTGCCGCTGCTGGCCTCTGAGCTTGCAGTTTGAAACATTGTTACAAATATAGAAGCTAAACAAAACCCGAGAAACCTGCTTTCAGCCAGCCAGGATCTCAGAGCTGGAGTTGAAACAGTGTTTCGATTATAGAACCCAAACAAAGCAGATACCTGCTTTCAACAGCCGAGGCCTAAGAACTGGAGCCAAGCCTCAGAGCTAAAGCTGGCCCAGAATAAAAGAAAAAGAAAAAAAGGAGCGGTTGGGAGCTTCAGTCACCCGCCAG
>NW_006294339.1:7694678-7706438 GCF_000327345.1 Myotis davidii | reverse complement strand
TTTTTACAGAGAGGAAGGGAGAGAGATAGTTAGAAACATCGATGAGAGAGAAACATCGATCAGCTGCCCCCCGCACATCCCCTACTGGGGAAGTGCCCGCAACCAAGGTACATGCCCTTGACCGGAATCGAACCTGGGACCCTTCAGTCCGCAGGCCGACGCTCTATCCACTGAGCCAAACCGGTTTTGGCGGCAGCTTAGGTTCTTGAGTGACACACAGGGAACCAGAGAGGAGGGAGCCCAATTCTAAAGTGCATAACCTGAAAACCACCCTCTCGCAATCTGGGACCCCTCGGGGGATGTTGGAGAGCCAGTTTTGGAATGATCCCCATAGGTCAGGCCCAGGGGTCCCACAAGTGCACGAATCCGTGTCCAGGGTGCCTAGTATCATATAAGTCTCACTACTCCATTTGCATGTATTTTAAAAGAGCACTTTTTTACTTATACCTCCTCACACATCATGCTACATTTGGTCCAGTGGTCCAGCCTATGGGAACTTTCTGTATCTGATGTGATTGCCAAAATGGCTATCATTTTTCTTCCATTTTATAAGCATTCATGCTTTTATATATCATTCATACTTTGATCCTTCTTTCCTGTAATTAAAACAGTTTATAAAACATGACCCTCTCCTCTTGGGATAAGCTTTTCCTATAAGGGTCCTCAGTGTGTTGTGTGAATTACTATTATATTGGAGGCCTTTAACTTAGAGTGAATAGTTCAAACATTTTAGAATCACCAAGAGATACACCCCCATGTTGTCAATAAAATGATACTAAAATACCAGCAAATGCCTAGCTTAAATCCAGATAAACCAATCTATGGCATTTCCTTCATTTAATAAAAATATGACTAACCTTTTAGAACCATTCTCGTTAAGGCAGGGGAGCAACTGGTGGGGCTAACGTAAGAAAATGATTTCACTGTGTCACGTGTCCTTGATGAGTTGGCCAACACTACATTTAATAGCCATCAAGAACATTGCCAAGTCTGGCACTTGATGTTGATCACATCAACATGCAGGCTACTAGTGCCTACAAAACTGTTCCTGCTGCTGCTTCTGCCCACTGATATCTGTGTCAAGGTTGCTAACCATTGAGGATTCCGGTTTGCATCAAAGACTCTGCCTCCTATTATTGCTGTAGCCACTGGTATATTTTCTCTCACTGCAGGAGTTGCTGTTCACACTGTAATTGATACCTATTTTTTATCTATTTGTCTGTTTGCTTATGTATTACTCATTGTTTTATTAGGGTTCTAGAAAGCTGAGATCCAATCATAAATTTATGGGAATTGGGTGAATAAAATATCTGATTGAGAGATTTGAAATTAATCACCCTTCTCCAATACTAAGTTTGAAACCAACTTGTGGTTCCTGGTTTTCTCTTTCTTTAGAACATGTTCTTTTCAAGTTTATTGAGTCCTGAAACAATACACTCTTGTGGACATGCTTTTAACCACATCTATACAAGCTTGAACCCTCTGGTGATCCCACTTAGACTCAAGCTGCAACAACTGCTACATATTGAGGGTATATAGGGCACCCCATCAGGCTCTGTGGGCCATGCAAAAATTAATGACTCAAAATGTCCTCAAAAATCTTGCAAGTTTCTTTAACTAAATCCCTTAAATTAGCAGGATATGTTCATACAGGACAAATCACTGATATGTTTGTAAAGCATTTATTCTTCCTGTGTCTCTACTAGATACAACAAAAAGACAAGGAAAAATAAATAGAAAGTAAGGGTGATTCAGCAGCTTCTTTTCTTTATAGGTATAAATTGAGCACTCCAAAATTCTGAATTTCTAGAAGGCTGGTAAGCAGTTGATTTTACAATAAATTAAAGAATATGAATAGCTTCTCAGATATTTTTCTCCTAAGAATAGAGAAGGTGAGCAATGGACAATGGCCGACAGTTCCACATTTTTATATATACCACTGGTTCTGAGATTATTATCCATCTCAGAAGACAAAATTTCAAAAAGTAGCAACTTTCTAAAACTTGCCAGAAAAGTTAGACATTCAAAGCTATACTCTGAGTGACATCAGAGGAATGGTAGAGTGAGAGATACCCTTGAAGGAAAAAAGTGAAAAGATTCATATAAACAAAATCAGAAATGAAAGAGAAGTTATCAAAGATATCACTGATATCTACTAGATATACTAGATAATCATACTAGAATACTATGAAATAAATTATATGCTACCAAATGCAATAACCTAGAAGAAATGGATAAGTTCCTAGAAATATATAGCCTTCCTAGACTGAATGATGAAAAATGGAAAGTCTAAATAGAAGATCAACAGTGAGGAAATTGAAACAACCACCAAAAAGCTCCCGAAAAGTAAAAGTCCAGGACCAGATGGCTTTACTAGTGAATTCTACCAAACATTTAAAGAAGATTTGATACCTATTCTTCTCAAACTCTTCCATAAAATGGAAGAAGAGGCAATACTTCCTAACACATTTTATGAGGCCAACATAAACCTGATACCAAAACCTGGCAAGGAAACACACACACAAAAAAGAAAACTACAGACCAATAGCTCTAATGAATGTAGATGAAAAAATCCTAAACAAATAGAATACAACATTATATTTTTTAAAATCAAGGTGAGTTCATTCTAGTGCACAAGGATAGTTCAACATACACAAATCAATCAATGTAATACACAACATTAATAAAACAAGGGATAAAAAACCTATGATCTTATCAATAGCTACAGAAAAAACACTTGATAAGATACAACATCCATTTATGATTAAAACATGCAATAAAATGGTACAGAAGAAAAATTCCTCAACATAATAAAGGACACATATGACAAACCCTCAAGTAACGGTGTACTCAATAGTGAAAAACTCAAAGCTTTTACTCTAAAATCAGGAACAAGACAAGGATGCCCACTCTCACCACTCTTATTCAACACTAGAGGCCCAGTGCACAAAATTTGTGCACTTGGGGGTGGGAGGGTTGTTCCCAGCCCAGCTAGCACCCTCACCAATCTGGGACCTCTCAGAGGATGTCCGACTGCCAGTTTATGAAACCGGCAGTCGGACATCCCTCTCACAATCTGGGACTGCTGGCTCCCAACCTCTCTCCTGCCTGATTGCCCCTAACCACTTCTGCCTGCCACCCTGATCACCCCCTAACCACTCCCTTGCCAGCCTGATCAATGCCTAACTGCTCCCTTGCTGGCCCAGTCACCCCAAAAGGCATCCAAATTGGAAAGGAAGAAATATAAGTGTCACATTTTGCAGATGACATGATTCTGTATGTAGAAAATTTTGAAGACTCCACCAAAAAAAAAAAAAAAACTATTAGAAGCAATAAACAAATCCAGTAAACTTGCAAACTACAAAATCAATGAACAGAAATCCACTGCTTTCATATATACTAACAATGAAAAAGAAATGAAAACAAAAACAATTCCTTTTGCAATTGCAACAAAAGAATAAAATATTTAAGAATAAACTTAGCAAAGGATGTGAAAGACCTATATACTGAAAACTACAAAGCATTATTAAAAGAGATTGAAAAAAAAACCCAGTGAAATGGAAAGATATTCTATGTTCATAGATTGAAAGAATCAACATAGTTAAAATGGCTATATTACCCAAAGCAATATGCAAATTTAATGAAATCCCCATCAAAATCCCAATGTCATTTTTTAAAGAAACAGAACAAAAAATTATCAGATTTATATGAAATCTCAAATAGCCAAAGCAATCCTGGGTAAAAAGAATGAAGCCAGACGTTTCATACTACCTGACTTAAAATTATATACTATAGAGTTATGATAATCAAAACAACATGGTACTGACAGAAAAAGAAACACAGACCAATGGAACAGAACTGAGATCCTAGAAATAAAACCACATGTACATGGACAAATAATTTTTGACAAAGAAGCCAAAAACACATAATGGAGAAAAGAAAACCTTTTCAATAAAAGTAAACTGGAAAATTGGAAAGCCTCATGCAAAAAAAAAAAAAGAAGAAACTGGATTACAGTTTGTCCCCATGTATAAAAATTAATTATTCAAAATAGACCTAATATAAAATCTGAAAAAAATAAATTATATAGAAGAAAACATAGGCACTAAATTTATGGATCTTGGTTACAGAGAAGACTTTATGAATTTGATCTCAAAGGCAAAGGAAGTAAAGACAAAAATGAATCAATGGAACTATCTCAAACTAAAAAGCTCTGCACAGCAAATGATACCACCAACACAACAAAAGATAACCAACTGAATGGGAAATAATATTTGCAAACAACAGCTCTGAGAAGGAGTTAATATCCAAAATATATAAAGAAATCAAATAACTGAATAGCAAACAAACAACCCAATTAAAAAATGGGCAGAGGACCTGAATAAGCACCTCTTCCTAGAAGACATACAAATGGCCAACAGAGATATGAAAAGATGTTCAAACTCACTAATTATTAAGGAAATGCAAATCAAATGAGATACCACCCCACACCAGTTAGAATGGCTATTATCAACAAGAAAGATAACAACAAGTTGGAGAGGTTGTGGAGAAAAAGGGACCTTTATTCACTGCTGGTGAGAATATAGGTTGGTATAGCCACTATGGAAAACAATACAGCAGTTTCTCAAAAATTATGAATAGAGCTACTATATCACCTAGCAATCCTCTTCTGGGTATCTATCTGAAAACTCTAAAAGATATATACACCCCTATGTTCGCAAATATATATGCACCCCTATATTCAGTGGTCAGGACATGGAAACAACCAAAGTGTCCTTCAATTGATGATTGGATAAAGAAGATGTTACACATATATACTATGGAATACTATTCTGCCATAAGAAAAACATTAAATACTGCCATTTTTGACAACATGGATGGATCTTGACAATATTTTGCTAAATTAAATAAGTTATTCAGGAAGAGCTAAGAACCATATGATTTCACTCATATGTGAGATATAATACTGAAACTCATAGACACAGGCAACAAGGTATCTTGATTATCAGAAGGAAGTGGGTGGGAGGTGGGTAGTAAGAGGTAAAGGGAGCCAAATATATGGTGATGGAAGATGATTTGACTTTGGGTAGTGGACACACAATGCAATATACAGATGATGTATCATAGAATTGTACACAGAAACCTATATAATCCTATTAACCAATGTCACCCCAATAAATTTAATTAAAAAAGCATAACCAAAAAAATACATAAAAGCTATTCTTAACAGTAATGAATATAAGAGAAATGTTGGCAGTTACACTAATAGCAGTTATATCTCCCATCCACTGGGATTTGTTTCTCAATTTGCAAATGCCTAGGGCAGTGATAGCAAACCTTTTGAGCCTGGAGTGTCAGCATTTTGAAAAACCCTAACTTATTTTTTTTTAAATATATTTTATTGATTTTTACAGAGAGGAAAGGAGAGAGATAGAGAGTTAGAAACATCGATGAGAGAGAAACATCCACCAGCTGCCTCCTGCACACTCCCCACTGGGGATGTGCCCGCAACCAAGGTACATGCCCTTGACCGGAATCGAACCTGGGACCTTTCAGTCCGCAGGCCGACGCTCTATCCACTGAGCCAAACTGGTTTTGGTGAAAAACCCTAACTTAAATCTGGTGCCATGTCACATATAGAAATTTTTTGATATTTACAACCATAGTAAAACAAAGATTTATATTTTTGATATTTATTTTATATATTTAAACGCCATTTAACAAAGAAAAATCAACCAAAAAAATGAGTTCGCGTGTCACCTCTGCCACGCGTGTCATAGGTTCACCATCACTGGCCTAGGGCGTCACTCATGGTTCAGTGGCTCCTCAAGGAGCTTACTGTTCTTCCTTTTTTCTCTTTTTTTCTCCAATCCAAAGTATATTCCTTAAATATAATTCAGAAAGGGTCCCCTGTTATTCTTAGAAGATTTAGAAGTGAAACTTTCAGAGACACTCTATATTGACAATGCCTATCTTTTAGGATGAAAAAAATTAAAGCCAGGAGAATAAAGGCCCCCTTTTATTTCCTTTTAGAAAGAATAAATTGTTTTGAAGTTATTGAGCGGCCTGTTTTTTTTTTCTTTCAAGTTCTCTGTACTGTATTTATACCATGAGTCATTGTTTACATAATTTAATTAACATTGGCCAGTGCCTGCAAACTAAAACACTGTCTTAAAGCATTTGCTTGAAAAGTCTCTTTGTCCCTGAGCTGTCATTTCTTAGCATGATGGATAATGGATGGAAATAATTGCCCTGAACAAGGCTAGACAGCTTAAATGATTAGAGTTTCAAAGAATTACCAGCCTTAGCTAAACATCTTATTTTTCAAGATGCATTATTAAAGGAAAATACCAGAGAGAGTGTGATGAATCTGAAACTCTCTTGAAACAGAGCTATTGTCTATGACAGGTAGGTTTATACCAAGCATATTTACAGAGACCTACTGACATCAGCTGGTCACTCAGTACCCCATAAATCCCTCCACCAAAGTGACTTTAGATAGTTTCAAATACCAAGCATCAATGCAGGACACACATTAAGTGGAAATATTGAAGTTTGGTCTATATATTCCAAGGCCTTGATTAATCCCCCACAGACAGCAGTTTGCATCTCTTCTGTTGGTCTAAGTATGCAAGGATTTTCCATTTGTTTTGATTTTTAGAAATAAGATTCAATATTATCCCATAACTAGAATTGCATTCTCCAGGCTGGCCTGTTCTCCTGGCTCTCATGGAATTGCCTTCTGTGCTGGCACTTGGAAGGATTTATTACCATTACTTTATTAGAGCATTTTTATTGTTCAATAAAATTTTTTTACTCTTATGTCCAATATTGTAAATGGTGAGAAGATGATGGAAAACTTTGAGGCTAATCAAATATCTAAAAAAAGTAAGCAAATCCATTTAATAAAAGCTGAATTCTTTTCAAAATGATTTCTTTCCCATACCCACAGTAAGCAGAGGTAGCAGAGGACATTTGTGCTGACACTTCCTTTTTTAAGTACAGTTGGCATTCAACAGTATTAGTTTTAGTTGTGCAGCAGAGTGGTTTGACATTTATATACCTTGCAATGTGACCACCGCACTAAGTCTAGTAACCCTCTGTCACTGTGCAAAGTTGTCACAATATTATTGACTATGTCCCCCTTCACCCATTTCCCCCATCCCTACCACCCCCTCTCCTTGGAAGCCATCAGTTTAATTTCTATATCTTTGTTTTGTTTTGTTTTAAGATTCCACTTATTAGTGAAATCATGTCGTATTCTTAACCCCCTCCTGGGAGAAGAGAAGAGACTAGAATTCCTGCCTATGGTCATGAAGAGGCCCTTTCCTTTCTCCTACTGACATTCAGTTTTAATCCCACCCTGTTCAAAGGCATTTGGAAAATAATTAAGCATTTGAGGAATAAAATCTGAGGTCATTTTAAGGAAGTTGTTACTGCTCAGGTGCGCGGGAGGGTTGGGGTCTGTGAGAACCATGCAAGTTACTACTTGTGTGGCTGAGTTCCTGCTTCCTCTCTAAAGGAGAGAGGTAATGTGTCTTTCAGACTGATGAAGTGAGATAATAACAAGATCACATGTATGAAAACACAGCACAGTATTGAGCCCATTGCAGGCAAAACAACAAGCAGAAGAATAGTTGCTCACATTTTGTAATTAGGGAAGTGTGACTAACAATTAGGAAACATCTCATTTGAGAGATAGAGGAAGAAAAGGCGGCCCCAAAAAGATTTCAAACAGGCAAATATAATTTAGGAGCTATTCTTTCTGTGTCCTTCTCCCACCTCCTAATGCCTAATGCACTGTAAGGACTATATTCATGCCTTTATAATATCCTCTGATGAGAAACCCATGGCCAGGTTTTGCCTAATAAAATAGTGCCGTTATTTCAAAGTTACTTCTTCCCAGTGTATCTTCATCCAAGAAAACTGGCCTTCCCTTAGAACCATGACTCTCAATGTGTCTGCACGCAGTAACTAACTAGGAATCTTGCAAAACAAGTGACAGCAACAACCAAAAGCCTGATGCCAGGATTCAGCCCACAGAGATCCTGATGTCATTGGTCTGGGGTATCGCCTTGCTATTGGGATTTTTGAAAGCTCCCCAGATGATTCTGATGTTCAACTAAGATTGAGAACAATGCCTTGGGAGATGAATATCAGGAAAGCAATCTAATGGCTAATGCCCGTGATATTCACATCTGAAAACACATTCAAGTGCTCAGTGAAGCTTTCCCAGAAATACATATTGCAGAGCCCATCTCTGGCCTACTGAACCAGAATTTCTGGGAGTGGGATCTAAAATACATATTCTTAGCATGTCTCTCAGATGATTCGTGCAGTCAGCACAGCACTAATGTACAAAGGAATCTGATGACTTGCTGTGACCCACATGTAAATCATATTTGTTACTCAGCCCTGATGTTTGCTAGATTCGGTTCTTCCTCCCCACTGGTAGCTGCTGAAAATAATTTGCAGGCAATATTTTGCCAAGAAGGGCAATAAAATATTAAAAATTTACTAACATTGGTTCGTTCACCGATGGAGGCCCTGGGATGGTTGTTGGAGGAAATGGAGAGGAAAGCAGAAATCTCATTTGGAAATCTCATCCCCCCCCTGTTGTGAAAGCTGTGATTGAGAGGATCTGCACGCCACAAGGCCAAGGGGACATGACCATTCAGCGCCCTCTGGACCATGTTCTGGGTACCCACGTCCCACAAGTTCCTGCTCATCAGCCCAAGCCCAAGTCCATCTTTACAAGGTCCAAATGCACTGCGTCCACCAGGCCTATGTGGTTGCCATGGGGCCTCAGTCTGCAGAGGATTTGACCAGAGCTTGGCATAAATAAAAAAAATTTAAAAAAAAAAGCCTCATCCACCTGACCCTCTGATTTCACCGTGGGAGATACTGAGGAGGGAAGAGTCTGAATATCACCTGAGCCTGCCTGGACCTCAGAACTACAAGTCTGTGAGCTAACAACTGGGGGTTGTTTTAAGTCTCTAAGTCTGTGGTAATTTGTTACACAGCAATAGAAAACCAATACATCTGCCTATTGCATAATTCTGCTTCCAGTTGCCCTTGAAATGTCTACTCAATTCATTTCCACTGAGCACTGAGTCATAAACATGTTTTAATGATATTTGTTTTCATGTATATTCCAGTCTGAGCTGCCCTTCATATTAACTTGTAAACTCAAAGGAACATTAATAAATAAATAAATCCTATCTAAAAAAAAATTACTAACATTTACAAAATGCTTACCAAACTCCAAGTGCTGTGATGAGAAATTCGCGTGCATTTTCTTACTGAATCTATACAATAATGCTGTGAGGTGGGCCCATTATATAGCTGAGGAGACTGCAGTTTGAAGGATAAAGTCATTTTTCAAGGGCCATGCAAGTGGGAGAGCTGGGAGAGGAACCCTGGTCTGTCCAACATAGACATCAGTGCTTCCCAAAGTGTGCTTCCCAGACCACTTAGTATCAGCACCATGTGGGAACTTGTTGGAAACATAAAATTGTAGGCCCTACCTTAGGCCTAATGAATCAGAAATTCTGGGGTTTAGGTCCATCAGCCTATTGTTGTTGTTGTTAACCCTCACCCAAGGATATTTTTCCATTGATTTTTAGGGAGAGTGGAAAAGAAGGAAGAGACAGAGAGATAGAAACAGCAATGTGAGAGCGACACATCCATTGTTTGCCTCCCACATGTGCCCCAACCAGGGCCGGGATTAAGCCTGTAACCGAGGTACATGCCCATGACTGGTATCAAACTCAGAATCCTTCAGTCCGCAGGCCAATGCTCTATCCACTGAGCCAAACCAGTTAGGGTCATCAAACTGTTTTAACCAAAGCTTCAGGTGATATGATACATGCTAATGTTTGAGAACCACTTATCTATACTATATCACCTACCCAATGGAATAAGAATCTCCTCTCCAAGGCACTGAACTGTGTCCCATCGGGATTCTGTGTGACTCTTCCAAGAAAATGAGATAGGATATGCACTGAGGGTGGGAGGAGGGGTCTGGATTCAGCTTCAGCTGCAGCAGATGAGATCTGTTTGGACATAGGTGAGGGAAAAGGGATTGACTCCACCCAACAGCAGAAAGAAAGCAACAGGAAGATAGATGGGAACCACTGCCTCCCTTCCCTTGCCTGGCTCTTCTTCCTACAACCACTTCTTTATCCAGCCAACTCTAGGACTGCTGGTATTGACAGAGTACAGACAAATGAGAAATTAAGGTTGAAATTAAATAATGAAAAGTTTCTATTATGATGTGCATGATAATAATTATGTTTTGTAGTAATGAGGCATATATGATAAGTCATTTACAGTAAGAAAATAATTACTATTTTGTGTACTCTATCAATTCTCTCATTCCTCAGCTGAGAAAAGAATCTGAATGCCTCTCATAAATATAATTACAGTAAGGATTGCTTCTGGATTTGTTTTTGTTATTTTTCTCTTGCATGCTTAAACAAGTCTGATTAACAGGGAAACCACATTCTTCTATTGCAAAGCTAGCCTGATCATTTTAAATGTTCATGTGTGAAATGTTTATAAATATTATGGCATTATGTATATGGATTTTTTTAAACTTAAAGTTACCACAATGAGGCCTCTTCCTTTTGGCCTTGTATTCTAAAAGTCATCTACCCTAGTAGAGAATGATGGATTTTCCATGTATCTTGCAGAGAGCTGCTTTATTGCGCCTGTGATAGCATGAAACTGAATGGGTAGTGATATTTCAAGAGAGGTGTGGGAAAACACAGTTTTCACATAGTAATGGATCTTGGAAAAGTCCACTTTTGCTTCCCTCCCCAGTGTCCTCTTAAGGATGAAGTCACTGAATAAGTCAAACATTCTAAGAGCATTTTAAATTTGTTTTTGTTAGTGGATCAATATGAAATGTAGGGCAAAAATGTAACCACGGACTTACGGACAAATAAAATTCAACCTACCAGTGGGTCATATTTGTCTGTCTGCTTTACTTCTTTCCCTCCTTCCTTCCTTCTTTCCTAGTTTACCAATTATTTCTTCAACATTCTCCAGTGGGGAAGGGGTAGACTGGATTTAGAGTCATTCAGTTCTAGATTTGATTCTCAGCTCCATCTCTATCACCTGAACATCACTTGTTTGGACAAAGCAGGCTGATTTGACCCTCTCTGTGCTTCAGCTTCCTCATCTGTAAATGAAGATATAATGAGTTGTTGAGAAAATGAAGTGAGCAAATATGCACAAAAAATCTTAGCATAGTGCTTGGCCCATAACTCAATAAACAGATATATTATTTATATCTGCCCTTTCTACATAGTTGAGCTGTGCTTCTCTTCATAAAAACAAAAGGGTTCTCTTTTGCTCTTCTTCAGAAACTTCCAAGGGTAAATGACCAGCACAACTCTCTCAAATTACTGTTCATCCCATATTATTGTATATTTTTTTTATGTAAACAATTAAGGCCTGGTACACAAATTCATGCACAGGTGGGGTCCCTTGGCATGGCCAGCGATTGAACCCTATTGGGGATGGGCCAGTAGGCCAGGAGGAGGGACCGCGGGAGGTTGGCCAGCAGGGGGAAAGTCTGTGGGAGATTGGCTGTGGGAGTGCACTGACCACCAGGGGGCATCTCCTTCATTGAGCATATGCCCCCTGATGGTCAGTGTGCAGCATAGTAACTGGTCAACTGGTCATTCTGGTCGTTTGGTTGTAACAGTCACTTAGGCTTTTATTTATAGAGATTAAAATAATATTTATTTTAAA
>NW_006294339.1:7684533-7694605 GCF_000327345.1 Myotis davidii | reverse complement strand
GGAGTATTGATGTTGTTTATATCAAATGTCATTATGACACCCTCTGGAAATTAAAAGAGTATGGCCTCTTTAAGGTGATGTTGTTGATTAATAATAATATTTTGGGAATTTCCCTCAAGTTTAGATGCCATTGTCTACTAATTTGGAGCTTGCTAGAAAAACTAAAAAATTTCAGAACTCCAAAAATATTCTATATTCATATCCCAATTTCTCTATGATGCTCTTTGATATCCTAGTCCTTCTTTCTTTTTCCTTTTTTCCCTTATGTCATCATGGCATGCATGTATTTCACATGGGGAAACAAAGGTCAGTTATGTGCCCAACAGGAGAAAGCAATACAATGTATATTTAAATATACACAGTCTTCTTCAGTCAGAAATTCAGGAGTTGATTCTGAAACCTAAAGATCTACCAGATTGCACATTCTAAGGCTAAGATTAAAGCCCAAATTATTCCCAAGTGGAAATATCTTGCTCTATAAAAAAGAGCACGGATTTTGTTATCAAGCAGACTGCTGCACTGTCTGGTCATGTGGTCTTGAAGCAATCTTGCTCAGAATCCCTTTAAACCTTAGTTGTCAATAATATAACACTGATTCATGGTTGGAAGGGTTGAATCAAATGATGGATATAAAATGTTTGGTATGTGGAAGGTATTCAACACTTGGAAACCATGACTATCTGTATTTGAGGTATGTTTTTTATTCCGTACACTTTTATCTGTTACTAAGCCCCACACTTTGACCTGAAAAACAAGTCAATCTTAAGGTACCATAAGTAGTCAGCCATCAGTTTATTTCATCCAACATGAAGTTCAATGTGAAAATAAACATTCATCAAGATACCATTCAGTAGGTGAATGGATAAATAAACTATTGTATACCCAGACAATGGAATATTATTCAACACTAAAAAAAAAAAAATGAGCTACCAAACCATACAAAGACATGGAAAAAGTTTTTTTTCCATGTGAAAGAAGCCAATCTGAAAAGGCCACATACTGTAATTCTAAGTATATAACATTCTGGAAAAGGAAAAACTATGGAGACAGTGAAAAGATCACCAGTTGCCAGGAGTTGCAGGGGTAAGAAAAGGATTTATAGATGGAGCACAGAGAATCTTTAGGGCAGTAAAAATACTCTGCATGATGTCACAATGGTGGATATATTTTATTATACAGTGCCCGAATCCATAGAATACACAATACCAAGAGTGAACTATACTGTAGCCTATGGACTTTGAGTGATTATGATGTCTCAGTGTAGGTTCAAATGCAACAAGTATAATGTATTATTCTGATGGAGGATGTTGATAATGGGGGATGCTATGCATGTCAGGGGGTACATGAGAAATCTCTATATCTTATGCTTACTTTTGTTGTGAACCTTAAACTACTGTAAAATAATAAAGTCTTAATTTAAAAAACATTAACACTTTGACCTTGGTCCAATCCCAACTATTTGCCCCTATCATTCTTTATCTATAATGTGAGAGAAATGTGCCTAATAAATCTAATTGTCACACATACTATTTTATAGGGTTTGTAACACATATCACAATTATAACAGACTGCTTACTTATTTGAGTAATATCTATCAGATTCTAAATCTCCATGTGAAACAATCTGGTTTAACCTCAGCATTCCCTACAATCTAGTATAGTACCTGGTACCTAGAAGAACCTCAATAACTTTTGTGAATTGAATCAATGCATGCAGCATGTGGGTGGCACAGAAGTTGTTCTTTCATTCAACTCCCTCAATCATTTATACACAATAAATATTTTTAAATGCATGATATATATAAGGCCACATGCTTTGAGGTTGGCAAGGTAATATTCTCCTAGATTAATATTCTCCAAGGTAATATTTTCATTCATCTTCACAAAACACTGTGGGGAGACTTTGCCAATGGGCCCATTTTACAAATAAGACATTAAGGAATTTCTCTATTGTCACACAAATGTTAGTGAAATGATAAATAATTTTTAAATTTCAAAATATTTTTTATTGATTTTAGAGCGAGATGAAGGGAGAGGGAGAGAAAAGGAAACATTGATTGGTTGCCTCCCATACATGCCAAACCGGGGATCGAACCCCCAACCTAGGTATGTGCTCTGACCTGGAACCGAACCTGCCTGTGACCCTTTGGTTCACAACACTCAACATCTGAGCCACGTCGGCCAGGGCTGAAGATATTTTTATATAGTGCTTATTGGTGCAGGCGCTACTCTTAGCACTTTACATATATTAAATTTACTTACTCCTTATTTTAACAATGCTTTGAGGTAGTTACTGTTATCATCAGCTTTCATATAAGGAAACTTGGGACCAAATAAGGTAGATGACTTTCCTAACGACACAAAAATAATTAAAGATTAAGCAATTTAACTCTGACCTCGGATAGTGACGAGTAGAGAAGCAGGATTTGAACTCATAGAATCCATGCACTTAGCCATTATGCTACAGTACTTCTGAGAAACTTAAAACAAATTCAAAGAAAATACTAAACTCTGTGGCACTTCCTTTGGTTGGAGTTGGCTGAGTTAGTGAGAGGATGGCTGCAAACAAGAGAATGGTGGAACTGATGCAGAGATGTGTTTTATGAAGTATTTGATGTTTTTTGTTTTTGTTTTTATGTTTAGGTTAACACAAATGTGCTACATTTGGTATATGCTCAATAATTTTTGCTTATGCTACCATTAAAGTATACATTGTGAGTAATATCAAGAAATTCAAAACAGAGCATTAATCAAAGCAATTTCTACTTATTCACCTGGCCAAATGCCCTTTTTTCTTTGTATAAATACAATATTCCAGATAAGGGTTTCAACAAGAGTTGCCTTGGAATTTATCCTCAAACCTTTAGTTCAGTCCAATTTCATCTCTGTTGAGTAAATGTATTAATACTTTCATCTAAAAACCAACCAAAATTTCTTGGAATTGGAGCCATAATATTGTTGTTATTATTGTTGTTATAAGGTGAGAGCTCATTCTTACAACTTTGGGGCTGGGTCATGAATTGGAGTAAAAACCTCTAAATTCAAAACTAGTGGAAAAACTTCACCTCACACTTCAAGATGATTTTACCCTAGCAATCAGAATACCCTGAAATATGGGTAGGGGATCTTACAACTTAAGGTTTGTTAAACCTTATCATTTAAAAACAAGCTGACTACAAAATTATGAAACTTGAACTCTTTTCAATTCGAAGCAGTTGTAAAAGGAGATTTTGCAAGGAAAACCTCAGAATACGGGTGAAGGCACAAAATCTGAGCTATAATGAGCCTTACCTTCTTATAGCTACCTTAGTTTCAGCTAAATATGTTTAAATAACATTGGCAATAGCCCATCTGGCTGACATTCAAAGAGAATAAACTCTTCCTTTGTTAAGGTAACTTTAAGACCAACTAAACAACCTCTGGAATATGTTAAAAAATCTTGAGTTAAAATTTTTTTTTCACACTTATGTTTTTTTTTATTTTCTCCAAGTAGATTATATTACATTGTATTACATTCCAATTGTATTACACATTCACATATTATGTATTGATTCACTCTTTTCACAAATATTTACTGAGTACCTACTATGGATAAGGCAATAGGAAACTTACATTTACTACTTCAGTGCCTGGTAATATAGCAGCTACTCAGTAAAAATAGTTTGAATAATGCAATAATTTCATCTGTTATTATACTCACAATCATCACTTATAGTGTGTCAACTTTTATTCACTCATTTAATAAATCCTTATTGATTGTTCTTGAGCTACTATGCCAAGCACTGGGGACATAATAATAAGTCAAAGACACATAGTCCTTGCCTTATGTGGCTTATGATGAAAGACTCTCACTAACACATACAAAATGTGTATTGGGACATGTTATGAAGGAGAGATTTCCATCAGTTGAAGTGAATGGAGGGGGAATGTTAGGTAATAAGCAATTCCTAAGGAGTGACATTTGACCTGAGATCTAAAGAATGAGGATAAGCCATTAGGTGTCTTAGAAGGGACTCCTCAAAGTCAGGCCCAGAGGCACAGGATGCTACACTATATGGTAAGAGCTGGGGCAGTAGGACAGAGAAGAGGAGGAAGTCCAACTATAGTGTGATCTCAGGCACAGCTGTGCAGAAAGTATCTTCAGCCAGACAATTCAGGGGCTCTGGATTTTTAATTCTTGCCTCAGAGTTGTCCTGATCTATGACAAGGTTGTGAATGTTTCGAAGTCTTACTTAGAGCCATTGATTAAAGGCACCTATGGGACGGGACTTAAACTCATAGGTACTTCCTGCCAGCAAAGTAGCCACAATAACCAGAGGGCAATCCTCCACAAAGGAGCTGAAGGTTCTGTGTGGTGTGAAGCACAGGGAAGGAGAAGGTGTGAAGCTACTAGGAAATAAAGGTAACCATTAGCATTGTCCTTTACACTAGATGAGGGCAAAGTGTTCCAATATATGCACAGCTCCTATGGTGGACTGGAACTTAGCCAGGATGAGGAACTGAAATAAATGCACAATCATTGGAGCCAGTCAAGACTACAAGGTAGATTGGGATGAAATGGGATGGGATGGGATGGGATGGGATGGGACGGGGTGGGATGGGGTGCGATGGGATGGGATGGGATGGGATGGGGCGGGATGGGGTGCGATGGGATGGGATGGGATGGGATGGGGCGGGATGGGGTGCGATGGGATGGGATGGGATGGGATGGGGCGGGATGGGGTGCGATGGGATGGGATGGGATGGGATGGGGCGGGATGGGGTGCGATGGGATGGGATGGGATGGGATGGGGCGGGATGGGGTGCGATGGGATGGGATGGGATGGGATGGGGCGGGATGGGGTGCGATGGGATGGGATGGGATGGGATGGGGCGGGATGGGGTGCGATGGGATGGGATGGGATGGGATGGGGCGGGATGGGGTGCGATGGGATGGGATGGGATGGGATGGGGCGGGATGGGGTGCGATGGGATGGGATGGGATGGGATGGGGCGGGATGGGGTGCGATGGGATGGGATGGGATGGGATGGGGCGGGATGGGGTGCGATGGGATGGGATGGGATGGGATGGGGCGGGATGGGGTGCGATGGGATGGGATGGGATGGGATGGGGCGGGATGGGGTGCGATGGGATGGGATGGGATGGGATGGGGCGGGATGGGGTGCGATGGGATGGGATGGGATGGGATGGGGCGGGATGGGGTGCGATGGGATGGGATGGGATGGGATGGGGCGGGATGGGGTGCGATGGGATGGGATGGGATGGGATGGGGCGGGATGGGGTGCGATGGGATGGGATGGGATGGGATGGGGCGGGATGGGGTGCGATGGGATGGGATGGGATGGGATGGGGCGGGATGGGGTGCGATGGGATGGGATGGGATGGGATGGGGCGGGATGGGGTGCGATGGGATGGGATGGGATGGGATGGGGCGGGATGGGGTGCGATGGGATGGGATGGGATGGGATGGGGCGGGATGGGGTGCGATGGGATGGGATGGGATGGGATGGGGCGGGATGGGGTGCGATGGGATGGGATGGGATGGGATGGGGCGGGATGGGGTGCGATGGGATGGGATGGGATGGGATGGGGCGGGATGGGGTGCGATGGGATGGGATGGGATGGGATGGGGCGGGATGGGGTGCGATGGGATGGGATGGGATGGGATGGGGCGGGATGGGGTGCGATGGGATGGGATGGGATGGGATGGGGCGGGATGGGGTGCGATGGGATGGGATGGGATGGGATGGGGCGGGATGGGGTGCGATGGGATGGGATGGGATGGGATGGGGCGGGATGGGGTGCGATGGGATGGGATGGGATGGGATGGGGCGGGATGGGGTGCGATGGGATGGGATGGGATGGGATGGGGCGGGATGGGGTGCGATGGGATGGGATGGGATGGGATGGGGCGGGATGGGGTGCGATGGGATGGGATGGGATGGGATGGGGCGGGATGGGGTGCGATGGGATGGGATGGGATGGGATGGGGCGGGATGGGGTGCGATGGGATGGGATGGGATGGGATGGGGCGGGATGGGGTGCGATGGGATGGGATGGGATGGGATGGGGCGGGATGGGGTGCGATGGGATGGGATGGGATGGGATGGGGCGGGATGGGGTGCGATGGGATGGGATGGGATGGGATGGGGCGGGATGGGGTGCGATGGGATGGGATGGGATGGGATGGGGCGGGATGGGGTGCGATGGGATGGGATGGGATGGGATGGGGCGGGATGGGGTGCGATGGGATGGGATGGGATGGGATGGGGCGGGATGGGGTGCGATGGGATGGGATGGGATGGGATGGGGCGGGATGGGGTGCGATGGGATGGGATGGGATGGGATGGGGCGGGATGGGGTGCGATGGGATGGGATGGGATGGGATGGGGCGGGATGGGGTGCGATGGGATGGGATGGGATGGGATGGGGCGGGATGGGGTGCGATGGGATGGGATGGGATGGGATGGGGCGGGATGGGGTGCGATGGGATGGGATGGGATGGGATGGGGCGGGATGGGGTGCGATGGGATGGGATGGGATGGGATGGGGCGGGATGGGGTGCGATGGGATGGGATGGGATGGGATGGGGCGGGATGGGGTGCGATGGGATGGGATGGGATGGGATGGGGCGGGATGGGGTGCGATGGGATGGGATGGGATGGGATGGGGCGGGATGGGGTGCGATGGGATGGGATGGGATGGGATGGGGCGGGATGGGGTGCGATGGGATGGGATGGGATGGGATGGGGCGGGATGGGGTGCGATGGGATGGGATGGGATGGGATGGGGCGGGATGGGGTGCGATGGGATGGGATGGGATGGGATGGGGCGGGATGGGGTGCGATGGGATGGGATGGGATGGGATGGGGCGGGATGGGGTGCGATGGGATGGGATGGGATGGGATGGGGCGGGATGGGGTGCGATGGGATGGGATGGGATGGGATGGGGCGGGATGGGGTGCGATGGGATGGGATGGGATGGGATGGGGCGGGATGGGGTGCGATGGGATGGGATGGGATGGGATGGGGCGGGATGGGGTGCGATGGGATGGGATGGGATGGGATGGGGCGGGATGGGGTGCGATGGGATGGGATGGGATGGGATGGGGCGGGATGGGGTGCGATGGGATGGGATGGGATGGGATGGGGCGGGATGGGGTGCGATGGGATGGGATGGGATGGGATGGGGCGGGATGGGGTGCGATGGGATGGGATGGGATGGGATGGGGCGGGATGGGGTGCGATGGGATGGGATGGGATGGGATGGGGCGGGATGGGGTGCGATGGGATGGGATGGGATGGGATGGGGCGGGATGGGGTGCGATGGGATGGGATGGGATGGGATGGGGCGGGATGGGGTGCGATGGGATGGGATGGGATGGGGTGGGATGGGATGGGATAGGGTGGGGCTGGTAGGCAGGTGACATCAGGTCATAGATCAGGTTAAAGTCATGAATTTCATTCAAGACCAATGGGAGGACACTGAATGGTTTTGAGCAATGGAACAACACATTTGGATTTGTGTTTAAAGGTTATTTTCCAGCTACTATGGTGAATGGATTGAAGAGATGCATATAAATAGATCCAGTTAGACGGTAATCTAGAAAAAAAATGATGATGAAACACAGTTAGGCAGTAGTCAAGAGAAGTAAGCAGATTGGAAAAAATTTAGGTGATAAAATTACTAGGGGTTTTAAATGGATTAGATGTGGGAGGGGGACCAGAGAGATACCAAGGTCTGTGGCTTGCCTGACTAAGTGGACAAAGAATTAGGTCTCCGGGCAGATCCACATATTACCCACTGACTATCTGCTTTACTCTGACAAGAGATTACCTGCTGACTGGTAATATTTTAAGAACAAGGAGAGGAACCAGAAATCCAAAATCAGTTTCTAAACAGGGATTTGGCAGATCTAGACAATATTAAACAGTTAACTTGCTCCAGGGAAGGTGCATGCTAAGTAATTATTGAATAAATGGGCAAATAGAACCTGGGATCACCACCCTCAAGTAACTTAAACTAAATGAGAATGAACTGCCAGAGCTCATCTTTTCCAAGATTTGTCACACTGGTAATTATTTGATACGTGTCTTTCCTTCTGTACAGTAAGGTTTGTGGTGGCAAAGACCATATCTATGATTGTATTTTCATCACCTAGCCTAGGGCATACTACATAATAGGGGAATGATTAATATTTGTAGTATGATTGATAGATGACTATGCCCACAATTCCCAGGTAGGTAGAATGTATTAAAAGTCATAAGAGGTGCAAAGAGGGACTTTAGGAAGGCAGAAATTGCATCTTATTTAAAGGAATCTGCAAAATACAAGAAAAAGAGCATTCAACCTTGACCTTAAAGCATAGATCAAATTTTTTAAAGTCTGAAAGGAAAACAGGAAAGTATCATTTCAGGGGAAAAAAGGAAAAGCATGGTGATACCCAATGTGCTTCTGTGAGTTTTGGGTACTTGGCTCCTATTAAGAAGTTAGTCCTAGTTAAAGAAAAGTTTAATTGTAGGGACCCACAGCTGGTGCCTTAAGTGCCAGATGCTGGTTTTGTTTTACAGTTCACTGTGGCGACACAGCTTAATTGTATATTTACAAGCAAATGCATATTGTTTCATGAAAACTACTTGATAATTACACAGTGACTACTGGAACCCCTGATAATTACACACTTACACGTCTTACTGCTACCAAGTTATCTCCTGATAGCTGAGTAATTAACTTGTCAACTGAGCAAATGGGGCTGGAGGGAGGCGCCTGAAAGGCTTGCTCCTTTCCTTACAGATGTCTGTGGGTTCAGTCTGCACTTGTTGAACTTGGTACCAAGTTCATATATTAAGCCTCTGTCAGTTACTTGGTACTTAACCTAGAGGCTAAAACATTTCTGTCTCCCTAAACTCCCTAAAACTTTGTACTTCTTATGACTTTTAATGCATTTTACCTTGCTGGGAATTGTGGGAGTATCCATTTGTGGATCCATCCATCTACCAATCCATTTATTCATCATGCCAGAAATATTTATTGAACCCACTCCCCCTACCCCCCCACTATGTGCCAGACCCTGCCTGAGAGTCATCGTTGCTGCCTCTTAAACCAGTGTGGTGTAGTCCAAAGAGCATGAATCAGGTTTCAAATGTTGGCACTGTAACTCTTCAGGTCTGTGATGTTGTGCCAGTTTCCTAATCTATAAAATGGGCCTAATCATGCCTACAGGGTGGTCGTTAGGATGAGAGAGAATGAAAAGACTTGGCATAAAATAAGCACTCAATAAACCTTAATGCCACTCTGTCCAATCACTGCCTGTCCCACACCAGGCTCCAATTAGTCTCTTCCCCAAAATTGTTCCCAGAATCTCTACTTGGGATTGCTAAAATTACTGGATATGGATGAAATAAAAATAACTACACTTATTCCTTAATTCTTAAAACTCAGAGGTATTAACTAAGTCAAAAGGTCCTTTTCTAAAATATATCAAAATTAATAATTTTGGTAATCAGTGCCCCAAACACCTGAAGTGGTAGAGATAAGTAAGATACGGAAGCCTTACTCCTTTACTGTTTTAATTAAACAAATGCCCAATTTTAAAAAGGGGGTGGGTAGTCATGATTATACAAAGCATATCCACTTATTGGTAAAAGGTAGAATTCAGGAGTCCTGAGAGTTCCTGGTCATTGGAAATTTTCATTGGACTCACCTCCCCCTGCTTTACCACCCCTGTCACAACAGGTGTACAACCATATAATACATCACCTGTGTGCTCACCACCCAAAGCCCAGTCTGTTTGTCACCTTGTATGTGACCCCCTTTACCCTGTAATCTTTAACTCAAGTCATGAAACAAAAGTATTATTGACAATTACTGAGCCCATTCTCTGAATTATATTAGAGTAATAGCTCAGATTCCTTAGAGGTTTCTTTGTTCCTGGCCCTGTGCTTAGGGATTTATATATAGCTTGCTAATGCAATCTTTGATGTAATACAAATTTGAGTTTAGGTGTCTAGTCTCGTCCCAAATTTGCTCCTAACAATTCCCCACAGTATTACCAACTATCCTGGGAGCAAC
>NW_006294339.1:7682313-7683771 GCF_000327345.1 Myotis davidii | reverse complement strand
CGCCCAACCATAAAATTATTGTCATTGCTACTTCATAACTGTAATTTTGCTGCTGTTATGAATCATAATGTAAATATCTGATATGCAGGATGTATTTTCATTATTACAAATTGAACATAAAACATAGTGATTAATCACAAAAACAATATGTAATTATGTATGTGTTTTCCGATGGTCTTAGGCGACCCCTGTGAAAGGATCCTTCGACCCCCAAAGGGGTTGCGACCCACAGGTTGAGAACCGCTAGCATATAGGATGTCTGGCGTAGCTCTAATCTATCTGATTCCTACCTTTAGGGAAATGGTGTTTCATTATTTTGTACTATATTTGAAGGTCAGGATATTCTTTATTTCATGACAAATCGTAGTCTATATCACAATAACCCACAGTAATTAAGGGCTCTATGTCTGTAAAGTCATTGAAGAGCTTCCCTTCAAGCCTTAGAGCAGCTGATGCGTGAGAAGGGCTGGACTTACTTCCCTGGCCTCCTCAGTATTTGGCCTACCATCTGGATCAGAACCCATAGCCTTATAAATAAAAAGACAGCTTCATGTGGTGGCTCTGAGCTCCACAGCGATGGGGAAAACCACTTAGATACTCTGGGCCTCCGTTTTCAATTCTGAAAAACAGGATATTGTGATGCATCATGTTGTAGCACTCCTTTAAGAGGCTGCAACAATACAGTCTCAAACCTCTGAATTTGGTGAGGCAAGAAGCCATGGCTTACGGTACAGAATTTCATAGTTCCACGTGGATTTCATATGCAGTGATACCCAGGCAGTAATATAACGGTTGCCAGAAAGAATGAATGAGCCAAGTGGAAATACAATAGTGTCTCCATCTAGCCACAGTAAGGGCTAGCAGTTACTAAGTGTTAAATCCGTTTGAAGGAGTGCAGAGGGGCAGGGAAGACCAGGAAGAATGTTATTTGCTTACATGCAATTTGACCAATTCAGGAAACTTTCAAATCTCCACCCAAAGTTCTTCCAAAACTATACCCCTATGTATCCAACTGTCCAGTAAGCATCGTCACCTACCGATCCAATCGACACCTCTACCTTAATGTGTTTAGAACAGCGCTTGTGTTTTTCCCCCTCTACATGTCTTTAAAGCAAGACACTTTTAAGAAATCCCACTGTCTAGAGAAGCATCTTTCTGCAGGGGAATGTCAGAATTGGTGCAAACAATGCTGGAGCACAGGTTGCGTGAGCTCTGGTCCTGGGTGGTCTGTCTGGAGTGAGCATCTCAGAGTGCTGATTATCCCTAGATGGAAGTCATAGAACTGCCAGGCAGGAAAAGAGATGTTAGAATACAGATTCAGGAACTGTCTCATGTGATATATTAGGAGCACTGTGCTTCCTGTGCATGTAAACTGAGAGCCTGTCTCACACAAGCACACTGCATAGCTCATCCCACTCCCACCCTCTCTCTACTTCTTTCTCTCCCTCTTCTCTGCCC
>NW_006294339.1:7678130-7682298 GCF_000327345.1 Myotis davidii | reverse complement strand
CCCCTCCCCCCCCCCCGCCCCGTCTCTCTCTCACACACATACCCTCTGCCTAGTTTCTGTGGACACTACAAAACTGTTCAAGATATATTTTGCATTACCAAACAGCTCTCACCAGTTCACATTCTATCCATTATAGCCCTCACTTACTGAACACCTATTATGAGCTTCTGCTCTGCATCCCTAACCCAATTTAATTCTCACAACACTCCTCTGAAATGGGTATTATAAATTGCATTTTGAAGATGAGGAAACTGAAGAACAGAAAGCTTCAAATTGTTTGTGGTCACGCAGCTAGTAAGGGTACCAGCGTGGAGGCGAGAGTACCCAGATGCAAACCCAAGTCTGCTACGCTCCAAAGCATAGGACTCAGCTAAGGATGCCTCAGCAGGCTCTGTCCGTGTGGTGCTGGATAGACAATGACATCAAGATATCCTTCTGGTGAAAAAAATTAATTTAAAAAACCATGGATCCCGCCTGCACAATATGGCTCAGTTGGTAGGAATGTCATCCCAACCACCAAAGAAAGGGTCTTGGGTTCAATTCTCTGTCAGGGCACATACCCAGGTTTTGGGTTCAATCCCAGGTCAGGGGACATAGGGGAAGCAATTGATCAGTGTTTCGCTCTCTGTCTCTCCTCTTTCTCTATCTTTCTCTCTCTCTCATCAATTTTTAAAAAACTCTTATCCTCAGGTGAAGATTTAAAAAAAAAAAAAGAATTACTGATCCCTCCATTGCCTTAAACTTAACACAGCAGCTGGGAAAGCATATATCAAAGAGAGTTCTTATCCCTTCTCTCACGCAGGGAAAAAAAAATCGAATGAATACTATTTCATCCAGGTTCACCGCAGAATTAGCTGTGCGAGGGAAGCAGGAAGCATTTTCTGCTGCCAAAGACAAGTTCCAGAGGCCTGGCTCCAGTGCAGCAACACTGACACCCGGTGGCCAAGTGAGCCCTCCCTGGGCCCTCCCTAAATCCTCTCCTGCAGCCTCAGGTGGGAGGCCCACCAGCCCTCTCAGGCTCTCAGAAAGGGGGCGCTAACCACTGGGTTAGGATAGCTGCTGGTAGAGACCATTTTGTTCTCATCAGAAGGCAAATACTGCTGCAACCAACTACAAAGCTGGTTTGTGGCATGGGAGAACAAGAAATGTATCCATTTACATATTCTTTACCTTGTTCTAAATAAACTTGTAGGCAACTCAAAAAGATACATGCTCATTCAGGTAGGTTATCCATTTTATTTTTTTAATGTTTTTTTTTTTATTTATTTCAGAGAGAAAAGGAGAGGGAGAGAGAGATAGAAACATCAGTGAGAGAGAATCATTGATCAACTGACTCCTGCATGCCCCGCACTGGGGATCGAGTCCACAACATCGGTATGTGCTCTGACCAGGAATCAAACCTTGACCTCCTGGTTCATAGGTCAATGCTCAAACACTGAGCCACATCGGCCAGGCAATTTTATAATTTGGTGGGCAAGATGAAACAAAGGTTGACAATGGTAGAAACCAAATCATAAGGCCCAGAATTGATACATATTCAGCATGCACAGCTAAAAAATGCCATCCCAGGACATGGAGCGGACACACATTCGTCCCTGGAGCTTCTATAAGCCAATGGAAGGAAGCCTCACTGGTTACAGTCTATGAGATGAAGCAAACCATAGTTCAAAGAGGAGCAGAACTATTCCTAATACTAACAGCCAGGGAAAATGCCCTCTCCTCACGGCCTCACTGGGGCAATTCGTCAAGGTCATGAATAAGGTCAGTACACAGAGGAGCACCCTGGCCCAGATGATCTTTCTCTGTGGCTCAGCAACTCAGAAAATGCTATAACCCTCTCACGCATCCCTTCACTTTTGCATTCTTAAAGTAGTACAAGGCTTTTCTGTCTTCATTATTGGTTTTGATTGTGCATGTGTGTTTAGCACACTTTGTTCTTCCCCTTTAAATGATTGCTGCCAATTAGTTTTGTTTGTCTAAAATGCAATAAGATTCCATTTTAAGGAGTCAATGCGGGGCTCTTACCGAGAAGCACAATAAATTAATCATTAAATCAATCATATCGATTGGACCTTGCAAGGCATATAAAAATGCAGTGCAAGGAATATTTCTACCAAGGGATAGGAAAGGACTTCAGCGTCTTAGGGGAAGGCAGGTCAGTATTCTCTGGTAGTACTGCCTCATTCCTTCCCTGAGATGTTAGCTTCATTTATCAACTCTAAAATATATATGGAGACAATTTAATTTCAAACATCTACCCTAAATAATAGCTTCCATTTATTAAGTACTCAACACTATGCTTAGTGCTTTGATACATTATCTCGCATAACTGAATTCATCTGTAAAGAACGTATTTCTACATCCATTTTATGGATGAGAATACTGAAGCTAATGGACATAGAAACGTGTTCAACATGACCCACCTAATGAGAAGTGATTTCAGGATTTGAACCCAGTTCTGAGTAAACCCAAAGCCCATGTTCTTCACAGAAAACTATACCTTAAGAATATAGAACACTTTTCTGCCTATTTCCTGGGCATGTTTGTGCTTCCTCACTTTGTTCCCACACAGGTACAGGGAAGTAGAATGTTGGGGCCAAGATTAGGTTTTATTTGGAGGAGAAAGAATCTTGGTTACCAACATGAGACAAGGAGCAGATGCCCAGAATAAGTACTGAGACCCCAAACAGACCCCAATGTGAAGCCCTGAGAAGTGAGCTGGTGGAGATGAACACCAGGGGAGGTAGGAGGTAAGGGGGTTGTGGGGCACTGCTGTCCATATGAAGTGGCACAAAGACCTTATGGAAGTAACTGCCATGATTGGGGGATATACAGATGTACGTTTCAACATTCAAGTCCATATCATGCACCTTGAGCACATCATTTAAAATCTCTAAGCCTCAGTTTCCTCATCTATAAAATGGGAAAGTCATGCCTCCCTCAAAGTGTGGTGGTGAGGTTTAAATGTAACAATGTCTACAAGTGAAGTGCTTAAGGGACCATTTGGTACAGAGCAGGTGTGTCAAAAAGGGTGTCCATTTCTTCCCTCTCTAATCTCCCTTAGCAGAGTCTCTATTGGGGAACCTCTGAACTGGACTCTGTGGTGCAGTGTTCTTACCCTTAACTCTCCCAGTAGTTCTAGTCAATTTATCTCTTCATAATCTAAGTAGCATGCCACCAATCCATAATGTGGCTCTACCCCTTTGACCCTCAACATCTCCCCTGGCCCACCACTCATGGGCCAGGTATGGAAAGGCAACCTGCTGGACAAGTGTGAGGAGAGGTGGCTGGTGACAGAGGTGTCTGCTTTGTTGCCTGACTCTCTGCTCATTTTCATGGGAAAAAGCTCTCTGGTCTTGGAGAGTGGCTTGATTCTCAAGGAAGCAAAGACAGAAAGAAACCTATGCTAATCTCTCCCACCACCTTCTCTCCCACAAGCAGAACTCTCAGGCCAGAGGTAAGCTTCTTTTCAGGGTGATTCACTCAAAATGACTGACATGAAAAGTACTATTGCTTGATAAAATACTAGCCACAGAAAAGAAAAACCAAGTGAAGAGTTTTTGGTTCACTCAAAATGACTGACATGAAAAGTACTATTTCTTAATAAAATACTAGCCACAGAAAGAGAAAAACCAAGTGAAGAGTTTTGGAGTTTTTTTGTTTGTTTTTTGTTGTTTTTTTTTGCTGGGAAAATGCTTTCAACATATGCATTCCTGTTGGCCTGTTAAAAATAAAGGTGGCTATTTATTCACCCCACCATCCCTTGAAGAGGCCAGAACGGCAAGTAGAGGAAGAAAAGTCTCGATTACAGTTGTGGCAGCATTTAAAGGCTGGCTGAGTATTCAGCTGAGATTTGAGCTTGAAATTCTGGTACCAGATACAGTTTAGGATTCTAGGGAGGAACAGGAAATGGCCTAGCTCAGAGTATTCCTTTTCACTTCTTAAGACCATTTATTTTATGGTTCTGACTGCATGCCAAAGCCATTTGGAGTCTTCAAGAGTTTAAATAGCGATGTCCAATTAATAAGGCATAAAACCCTGCAGCTTCCTCAACCCCGTGCATTTAGCCAGCCCTTCTGTGTTCCGAATGTCTAATTGAGAGGAGACACTTGCAGACCTGCGTCTCTGCATCCGGGCTGAGGATGGGAGCAGTCGCAGTGGTTCCCAA
>NW_006294339.1:7655191-7677548 GCF_000327345.1 Myotis davidii | reverse complement strand
CACTCTTTCGTTTTTAATAGATGTTTCCTCATTAGTACAACGGGAAAAAAATTGTGTTCTATTATCCTTGAGAGGCAGGGCCAAGATTTACCTTTAAGACATTATCATATCAAACAACTGCTTTAAATGCAATGTGAAACACAGGCTTTATGGGAAACCTTTGGTGTCTCTCTCCTGCCAAAGGAGTTCTAAAAGATGAGCCCCTTTGTTATGGATGGCCCTGGAGTTCCTCTAATAGGTGTACCAGATGAAAGATGGCTAAAGACATCCCAGATGGACGAGTCGGCTAACAGCAGCACCATAAATACCTGATAGATATACAAGCCACTTGGCATGAAATACGGTCTTTGCTCTGATTTACACTTTTAGTGCATATTTAAACGAATGCCACATTTTCTGGTGGGGGGAGGGCATTAACAAAAAAAATGGATTTGTGGGGAGGGGGTAAAGGGAAGCTCTATTCCTATATATATATATTATTATGTTTCTCTTACTAGAGCACCTTCTTTCTCTCTAAGGATATTCTCCCCCTTTTTTAAGGGGGAGAATACCCCCCACACACACACACACAAACAAAGAGGGAAAACTCCATTCTTGTATATTGATTTTGAGAAATTTTGAGGGATGAAAAGTCTGTGGTATTATGGAAATAGCTTTGACTTTTGAGTCTAGAGATAGGACTCTGTGTTTTTTTTTAATCCTCACTTAAAGATATTTTTCCATTGACTTTTAGAGAAAGACAAATATGTATGTGAGAGAAACACATCAATTAGTTGCCTCCTGCATGAGTCAGGGAGGAGCCTGCAACTGAGGTACATACCCTTGACCGGAATTGAACCCGGGACCCTTCAATCACAGGCCGATGCTCTATCCACTGAGCCAAACCGGCTAGGGCAGGACTCTTTCTTTTCATACAACTCTTTGCTTCCTTTTGTCACACTTTTGGCAACAGTGCTGTGTCCGGTACTTAGCAGGCTCTTAGTAAGTACATGTTGTTATTATGGACCCCAGTTTTCTCATCTGCAAAATGGGAGCAAGTAATATCAATACCACAAAGATTCAGCTCACATTTAACAAGAGCTTCTAGATGCCATATTCTTTGCTTAAGTACTTGGTTCAAGCAACCCACCTGCACACATTTAAGATGAAAGCGAAGTGGATAAAAATGTACCAACACATGAGGAAACCACAAGATAGTGAAGTCAAGCCAACTTGAGTTCAAATCCCAACTCAGCCACTTGCTAGCTTGATGACACTGGGAAAATTACTTAGCCCATCTTGGCTTCCAATTGTCAATTTCTAAAATGGAATATTAATAGTTTCTACCTCATAGGGTTAGTGAAAAGATTAAATAAAATGATGCATTAAGACTCTTAAGAAATTGCCAGCATCTACAAAGTACTCCGTAAATCTCAATCAGCAACTTGGCTGGAATTAATGAAATCTGGTGCCTAAAATGAATTCCTCACTACATTGCCCTGATCAAACCATAGCTGGAATGATATCTTTGCTTTTGACATTACAATCTAAATAGATTCCGGTATATCCAAAAAAGAATCCCTGAGACAATTAACCGTTTTGAAATCATTTCATGTGGAAAATGGTTGAATAACCTAATATTTGAGTTTAAGGAGAAAAATACATCACTATACATAAATTTGAGGAGGAACCCAAGTCCTGTGGATTTTTAAGGGCAAAACTGGCACCATCTGGTGGAGAGGTAGACACTTCTTTTGCTTAGAAAAGGACTTTCAGAGACTTAAGGCTTTCTGAAAATAGAATTTTCTGTTTCATATAGAAATTAATCTCCTGATGGTAAGGTTAAGAGAGTAGACTTCCTTTCTGTGTTGCAGGTCCAAGCCTAAGGTAGAAGACTGGACTTCCTTCAACCTTAAGTGTTTTGTGAGTCCACACAAGTATTAGCAGTCTGACTCTCCTCATCTATATATATAAAAGCCTAAGCAACCATTATGATCAGACCATAACTATGATGCACACTGACCACAGAGGGGCAGGTGCTCAATGCAGGAGCTGCCCCTGGTGGTCAGTGTGCTCCCACAGCCAACCTCCCATGGCCAGCCAACCTCCCGCGGTCCCTCCCGTCATCCAGCCGGCCCCAATCAGGACTGGGCAAGATGGCCCTGACCAGCCCGATTGCCAGCCAGGCTGAGGGACTCCACCCATGCAAGAATTCGTGCACCGGGCCTCTAGTGTTATATATTGAATGGCAAAAATCCAGAGAGATGCTGACTCTACAGTTGCTTAGTGGTATGAGTTAAATTTCACCTAGCTAGTTCCGCCCCAGTTATAAAAAGTTATCACTTTACTGTGAGCTTCTCCAAGTGTCCTTCCTTGTGTACAAGGCCAAACAATTCACATTTCCTTTTGATTCTGCTCCCTCCCATGTTCTCTAGGTTTAGATATTAGCTCCTTCCTTTCTAACTTGTTGCCGCCTCCAAAAAGGAGCCAAACTGAAACCTAAAAGCATACTCTAAGCCAGTGGTTCTCAACCTTCCTAATGCTGTGACCCTTTAATACAGTTCCTCATGTTGTGGTGACCCCCAACCATAAAATTATTTTTATTGCTACTTCATAACTGTAATTTTGCTACTGTTATGAATCATAATATAAATATCTGATATACAGGATATATTTTCATTGTTACAAATTGAACATAATTAAAGCATAGTGATTAATCACAAAAACAATATGTAATTATGTATGCGTTTTCCGATGGTCTTAGGTGACCCCCGTGAAAGGGTCGTTCGACCCCCAAGGGGGTCGCGACCCACAGGTTGAGAACCACTGCTCTAAGCTCTTCTGTGTTCCTCCAACTCACACTTTATTTTCCCTCTTTCATCTCAATCATGTGCTCTTGCTGTCTCCAGTTACTCAACTCTCATCTACAACTCAATCCACCAACACCCCCAACATACAGCTGAAACAATTCCAGCAATAGTTTTTCAGGATTTTGATATTGTCCAATGCAACAGACATGTTTCAGATGTCCTATTTACTCGAAGAGATGGTATTCAAAGTGAGCATTGGCTTGATATCAGAACAGAAGCTAATATCATCACCACTATCATCATGGGTGCCCCATAGTGTGAGCATGGAATACTGACGGCCCTAATGGTATGGAGTGGATTAGCAAAAATAGCTTTGAAACACATGATATGAATTTCAATTATCTTTCAATCCATTTGATTATACCAAAGAGGACATCGGTTTGGTGCTCTATATCTTTGGCACCTCTCTAACACTACACTAATCTTTATTTTTCACAAAGAAAGTATACATTAAGCAGCAGACCTTCCAGATATGACTCTATTGCAAGAATTTTATAACACTATTTTATGTACTTACTTTTGTTATTACAATCATTTAAGGCACATGAAATTGCTATTCAGTTATGATGGCATTATACATTTTCTTCCTAAAATGCATTCATGTAAATAAAATGTAAGGAGGGTTAGTTGATTTATGGAAAAATGTTAAATAAAAATATAAGTGCTATGCAGACATGGTGAAACCTGAAAGGGAACACCAGTGAATAGAATTTGGAAAACCATAATTTGTTTGAAAACATGGAATTTGGAGTCAGACAAAATTGGCTCAATAGCCAAGGCCTACTAAATAATGTAAGACAATTTACTTAAACTGTTTTGGTCTTAACATCTTCATTTGGAAAAATGAAGAACATAATAATCTCCTTAATAGGACTATGGAGAGGTATTAAAAGAGGAAATATTTTAAAAGTGCTGAGCACAGCACAGTGCTTAGCACAAAGTAGTCACATCCTTCCCTTTCCTCCTGCTGACATTGCTCTCTGCTCCTAAGCTCCTCCTTCCAGAGTGTAACCTGTGGGCAGGCTCCTGTGTCTAATAGTCTCCGAGTTCTCTGCTCGTCAGTTACTCTGACAGGCTGGCCTGGGGCCTGCAATTCAACTTCCAAGAGGGCGCAATGACTGCCTGCAGGTGGCAGGACCTCCCAGACACCTCCCACAGATATCTCCCTCCTCCTCTTTGTCAAGGAGTATGAGTTATTTGTTCCTCCTCTATGTGCAAGCAGCTAACAATCTGCCCTTTAATTGGGACCCCTGCGAGGAGTCCAGGAGCCAAACCAGTGAAGTCAAGACAATGAGAACTGTTGATTTCTGGCTTCTTAAGGATTCTTCACCAGATATAAAGCCAAACCCATTGCAACCCTTACAAGCTTGGGGAAAACACTTAGTTTCTCTGTCTGAGCTACAATGTCCATATCTGCAAAATGGAATTATTAAGGGCCTTGTTTTAGGGTTATTGGGAAAACCTCAAGGCCTCTAGCACAGTGCCCAACACCTGATATGAAAGCTGCTCCATCCCCTCGGCATTGCTACATTTATGAGCAGACCACTGTTTCAGAGCTGAAAAGAATCTGGAAATTATTAAATCTTTCTTTCATCAGAAGCAAGAATTTTATATCATCAGAAGCCAGAATCTTCTCAAACTTTCCACTCTCCAGCTTGATGCTCCCCAGCTTGAGAGGTAACCAGTTTCATTTTTCATTGATTACAGTTGTTTAAAATTCTATTCAAACACTAAGTCTAAATTTGCCTTCATTTATCTGTTGTTCTTTCTGGAGGAAGGCTGGGTAAGCCTAATATTTAATGATTTAGTCATTACTAGAGGCCTGGTACATGAGATTCATGCACTCAGCCCGGCCTGCACCCTCTTGCAGTCCGGGAGCTCTCAGTGGATGTCTGGCTGCTGGCTTAGGCCCACTCCCCACACTGCCTGCTGCTGTGGAGGCGGAAGAGGCTCCTGCCACAGCCGCTGCGCTCACCAGCATTGAGCCCATGTAATGGCTGAGTGGCACTCCCCCTGTGGGAGTGTACTGACCACTAGGGAGCAGCTCCTGTGTTGAGCATCTGCACCCTGGTGATCAGTGAGTGTCACAGCTAACAGTTGTTCCACCATTCAGTTGATTTGCATATTAGCCTTTTATTATATAGAATTATTAATCTGTTTCCAGAAGGCCTCTGATCTGTAATTCCTCCAACAGCTCCAGTTCCTATGAATGATTTTCCCTCTGCCTTTGACTTCTCAGTACCAGATGATTTTTCTTTAAGTTAGTCCCATGAGCCTCATTTATGGTCATTCTGATGCAGAAAGAAGGGGTATTATTTTAGGGTTTCTATGCAGCAAATAAGAGTGGTTAAGAAGCTAGCATCTAAAGGAGAAGACAACACAAGTTTTCTTTAAAACCTAGAGAAAGATTGAGGGAGAAGGGCAGCCACATAGTGGTTTGGGGAACAACCACTACATAGAAGAATAAATTCAGAATAGCATGCCTGGCTGGAAATGAATAGGGCAAAATCATGTAAGTTAAGAGTTGAAAAGTTATTGAATTTCAATATCTTTTAAAATATATTTTTTATTGATTTTTTTTTTAGAGAGAGGGGAAGGGTGAGGAATAGAGAGATAGAAACATTGATGAGAGAGACCCATCAATCAGCTACTTCCTGCACACCCCCTATTGGGGATTGAGCCTGCAACCTACATATGTGCCCTGACTGGAAATCGAACCGGGAACCTCTTGGTTAATGGGTCAACACTCAACCACTGTGCAACACTGGCCAGGCTTGCTATATGTTTTGTTCTGATATTACTGGTGAGAAGTTGGAAGTTGCCATGGATAAATGATACATGCAGCCACACAATACCCAAGTTAGCTCCCAGTTCTCTGATGCCTCACACAGTGCTCTTTCCCCTCACCACATTGTCCTGCCCACCTGCTACCATTCTCCCTCGTGATGAGTTCCCCCAGCCTCCTCGGACCAGGGTCAATGGAGTCATTTTCAGTTCTATCAAGTCTGCACAACATTGGACTTTCAACAAGGCTCCTAATTCCTTTAATACTTAGGATTGAGGATATAAGAATCTAGAATCTCTTGCCGAAACTGGTTTGGCTCAATGGATAGAGCGTCGGCCTGTGGACTGAAAGGTCCCGGGTTCGATTCCGGTCAAGGGCACGTACCTGGGTTGCGGGCACATCCCCAGTGGGAGATGTGCAGGAGGCAGCTAATCGATGTTTCTCTCTCATAGATGTTTCTAACTCTCTATCTCTCTCCCTTCCTCTCTGTAAAAAATCAATAAAATATATTTAAAAAAAACAACAACAACAAAAAGAATCTAGAATCTCAGAAAGAAAACAGATAGTCTAGTACAAATTTTTATTTACCCAAGGGTGGAGGGGAATACAAAAAACAACAAAGAAAACACAAGATAAGATCTGAATTTACTTTGCCAACCTTACATATCTTATTGGTAGAGGTGAGATGCAAGTAATAACAATAACTAATTTTAGATTTTAGTGAACGGCTATTGTGTATCAGACATAGTATGTAATGATCTTCATAAGCATTGCCTCATTTATTGCTCTCAGCAACTCAGAGGTACATAACATTATGCCTGCTTATTTTGAATGAAGAAACCAAAGCATGAAGCACTTACCTGTCTCAGGAGACACCGTACAGTTAGTTATGCACAAGATACTGGGCAAACAGGTGACTAAGACTTCACCGTCATCCACTCAAGAGCACACAGTCTGGTTATAAAGACACACACAAACAAGTGAATCTAAGACACTGTGAGGAGTGTAACAGTAAGAAATATGGATAGAGGCTGCTCAGAAAATGAAGTAACAAATTTCCCTTTGCTCTACTTTACATACAAATTTGAACCCTATTACTCTTTTTCTTAACATTATAGCATTTTTCATGTTATGAGAACTGTTTTTTTTTTTGTACAGCCTCATAATGTTCTGTGAAATGAATAAACTAACATTTATTTAAACAGAACTGTTTTATAATATTAACTATGACAGATAATTCTTCAATGAACATCCATAAATATTAAACATTTTTTCCTTTGACCATAAAATAGAGTTAGTGGCTCAACTTGTTCCAATTTCTTTCCCAAAAGCCACTTCCCTCATTTTACATATGAGCAAGCTAATGTCCAAAAGCACTAAGCCATTTGACCATATTAAAATAATTATTAAATAGTTGATCTGAGCATGGATCACAGGTCACAATGTTTTCAAGATGATGCCTAAAGATCGAAAGATAAAAATATTCCTCTGGGTCAAGATTTCACAGTCTTAGCATTACTGATGTTGGGGCCAGGTAATTCCTTCTTACAGAAGAATGGCCTGCAATGGTAGAATGGTTAGCAACATCCTTTGCCTCTACCCAATAGATACCAATAGCACCCAGACACATACCAGTTATGAAAACCAAAAATATCTCCAAACATTCCCTGCATGAGGAATGGCCAAATTGCCCTTAGTTAAGAACCACTGTTCTAGGTTCCTGCTGCTTAGTTTCTTAAAGCAGATTCTCATTGACAGTAATGCCAGTAAGAAGTCATCACTTTCAATTTTGAATAGACTGATTCACAGCCACATCTGCACAAATGAATAAACCTACATAATAAACCTCAGTATATTCAGGATAAAATGCCAAAAGAGTTTTGAAGCAGGTTATCCAAAACAACAGGAGGAGTATATTATTTTGAAAGGCTTTTAAGATACCTGCTGGTGTCCAGGAGAATATATGAACCACTCAGACAATAAAGTGAAGGAAAGAACGTAGGAACAGAAGTCAACACCATGGCTCTCATGGTCTTCCAAGATGCAAAACTTGTAGGATTTCACTGGAAAGACGAACCATATGGAAAACTTGTTACCTGGCACTAGTTTTAATGCATCCTTAGGTGGTGATGCGGGGCCTTGAAGAAGTCAGGGGAGAAGAGTGTAAAGCTGGAGGATTGCTTCCAGCTAATGTGTAGGTGCCTGGTTTCTTAGAACAGAGAATGGAGGCCATTAGAATCTTGTAACGAGTCCTCATATGTGACCACTGACAGCATCCCTTGCCACTCTGATTTTAAGGGATTGTGGTTAAAGGGTGCTAGTGGGTCTCTCCAAACCCATGTAGCAAAAAGTAAACAGAATTTGGCACAATCTAGGCTTCGCTTGAATCATTCTCATATGTAATATCGAAAGAAAATAAGTCAGAAGTGGGTACAAAAATGGCCTGAAGAAAATTGCCATAAAATGCATAGAGTAAAGGGTTCTGGCGAAGCAGTACTGAGCCATTGTTCTTCCTCATTCATGTCTGCATCTTCAATTTGACAATAAAATGCCTAACCAACAGCAAATAGACTCCTCAGTGTGGCAGTGATGGGGGAAAGGCTCATAGTAATTATTAGCTGCATGTTCATAGGCAGGTTTCTTCACTTTCCTGAGACCAGTTTACTTAATTGAACAACTACCTCCCCATGCTGATTTCAGAATCAATGAGATAATCTATAACTCACCTAATATAGTGTCTGCTACATGGTAAACAATAAATGTTCGTTCTTTTCCCCTTTATCACTCTTCAATACTCAGGTTGTGGGCAAGTGACCACTTTTCTTATCTTGAATTTGTTTTGGCATTTTGTGAAATAAATGTTTCAATTAAAATCCAGGTTAGAGTTGAATGGTAATTACTGTCATTTTCTGTATTATATGAATGATACCTTAGTGCTTGGATGTATTAGGTGCTCACTAAAAAATAAATGCATGCGTGAATAAACTGATCAGGTAATAAAGTCTTGGTATTGGGGAAAACAGTATTTATTCAGTATCTACCTTTGCTAATCATCTTGATACATGGTCACTAGCCCTTCAATTTATTTAATTTTCTCAAATTTTTGTCCCATTTTTTAATGTGGCTTAAGTTATCTAGGTAAGGTCATCTGGCTAGTAAGTGGGTTTGACTGAGCTTCTAAGCCAAGTGTGTCTAATTTCTAAGCCTGCATATCTTTAAGCTATCAGACAAGGAGGTATCCAATGCAGGGACCAATTATCAATCATCTCTATATTCTGTCATAAATTAAGGTGTCCCAAAAATGACATATCAAAGTCCTAAGCCCACTACCTCAGAATGTGAACTTATTTGGAAATAGAATCATTGTAAATATAATTAGTTAAAATAAGGTCATACTGCAACAGGGTGGACCCTTCATTTAAAATGACTGGTGTCCTTACAACAAGAGGAGACAGACACACAGGCAGAGGATGGCCATGGGATGATGGAGCAGACTGGAGTGAGGCCAAGGAATGCCAAGGAAACTTGAGAGCATTCGGGATACCAGATTGCTGAAAACTCAATTCTGAGAATGTTGAACCCTGGATTGATATCTCAAATTGGCATTTTAAAAATAGGCCTTTATTTATCTGGCTATAATCATAATGCCTGCCACTACCCTCAGACAGGCCTGGTGCTCTAATGCCAAGTTACACAAGGGGCAATTGCTGGGATGTCCTCATTGGCTATGAAGTGGCCGAGAAGACCAATTCTCAGAGTAAAAAGTCCATGTGGGTGGTAGAAAACTCGGGTTAGGCGTACTTTTGTCACTAAATACCAGCTATTTACCGCAGAGCTCTCAAATGAGACCTTTCTACATGCATCCGGGTGAGATGATAGACTGTTTGCTAAATGCCATTGTATAGAGAATAACATTTTGAGAAACTACCTAATGCATAAGGTTTCTAATGCTGTAAAATATAGTAGCTAAAATTAAATGCCACTCACTTTTTCAGAGATGAATTAATGGACAGCTTAGTCAAATTCATAGCTTTTTGATGCATAAAACTTTCTAAATGGAACCGTTTCATCAATAAACACTATAACAAAAACCTGTCTAGGTGGTTTTTTTCTTTGTGGAGGGGAGGGTACTTTTCTGAGTGCTTTATTGCTCTTCCAGATAACAAATGAACATCACCCAATGAGAATGGGTGGACTCCCCACATGCATCTTATGAAGATAGATGTGATCCTAACCATGCAAGCAAGGTTAAGACCGCAAGTGAGCTGACAAAGCCCATGCTCTTGGAAGGCCAGAAGCTCTGGCCCTAGGCCAGGATGAATTTCAGATGGATTTTTTTAAAAAATAAGAAAGCCTCTGGGGTTTTTCTACACTGTCTACTTGTGTCTGCAGGCTCTCGCCATTGGGTGGGGAGATAGTAGCCTGTTTGGGGCTCTTGGTGCCAGGCTCATGCTAAAGTGTTGGTGAGGTAGAGCAGGAGCTGCCTCTGTCCCCAACCCTCCAGCTGACAGCCTTTCCCAGAGGGAGGTCTTTCTGCAGGGCAGCTGCCTGAGCCTAAGCTTGAAAAGACTAGAGATACTGACTGATGTCCCAGGAGTCTTCCCAGGGTAATAGGCATTTACTTGTCAGCTCACTCTGTTTGGCCTTATTCTCCCTTTCCCACTGGGTAGCCAGGCTGGTCAAGTTGTTGGGTCAAGTCTCCACAGATCTTAAACATTTCAGAGCAGTGTACCATCTGCACTAGGATAAGGGACTCAAAGCAAGGCTGGACGTAGTCAGGTTGACTGTTGTAGAACCACAGCATCTCATCCAGGAGCTGCTTGATCTTGGCGACCAAGTTGTCTCCTACAAGCTGAAGCTCGTCTTGGGCCCAATGGAGTTTGACTAGCAAGGGTCCTTTTCCTTGTACTTCTCCAACTTGACCTTCAATCTGCTATAGTCCTTTAAGGCCTGCTCCTGCTATTTCACTGCCATAATGATACTTGAGAAGGCACTGCCACACTTTATTAAGGGTTCAATCCAGGTCCTTTGGATCTGGTTCATATTTTGCTGATTGAAGGCATCCAACTGCTTCATGACCATGCCCAATGCTGTCACCATATTCAGGAAGTCCTGGTCTTGCTCACGGAAGGCATTGGAGAAGACATCTAAGGATATTTTCTTTCACAGCAGATTTGGACATGGCTAGGTCAGCAATGGGGCTCTTCTGCAGTCTCTTGATCTGGGCTTCCAGCTGCAGTTTCTCATGCTCCCTTTTGAAGTCTCTCTCCACTGTTTGGGGAATAATCTGTTTCTTGGGTTGCCCAATCTGGAAATGAATCCAGCTCATGGTCCTGAACCTGGCCTGAGAGTGGGGTCCTCAACTGCAACTCAATTTACCTTTTTTCTTTTCTTTCTTAAGGATACTTATTTTACTTAGAGTGAAAAATTACACAAGCATATGTATAAAACATTTCATATACAGAGAATGCTCATGGGGGTCATATCAATGCAGAAGCAAGAAGCTAAGAGCAAGAAAGAATTCTCCCACATTGGTTTCAGAGGGAGAATGGTCCTGCCAACACCTTGATTTCCAACTTCTAACCTCTAGAACTGTGACACTTCTGCTCTTTTATGTCACTTAGTTTGTGGTACAGTAGTACCCCTTAATCACAGGGATACATTCCAAGACCCTCAGTGGATGCCTGAAACCGTGGAGCATACCAAATTCTATGTATTTCTTCTATACAAATATACCTATGATAAAGTCTAATCTATAAATTAGGTACAGTAAGAAATTAACAAATAATAACAAAATAGAACAATTATAACAATATTGTATACTCTAATAAAAGCTATATGAATATGGTCTCCTTCTTTTTCTCAAAATATCTTCTTGTACTATACTCACCTTTTCATTTAAAGGAAGCACATATCTGAATTGCCAGCATGACTCTCTTGCACTTTGGACCATTCTTAAGTAAAATAAGGGTGAATTTAACACAAACACTGTGAGACTGTGATCTAATAACCAAGAAGGCTACTAAGTGACTAATGGTGGGAGTGGGCAGGAGCATAAACAGAGTGGATTTACTGGGCAAAGGGATGATTTATATCCTGGGCAGGACAGAGCTGGTCAAGTTGACAGCACCAGCTTTTATCACACTACTCAGAATGGTGTGCAATTTAAAACCTATAAATTGTTTCTTTCTGGAATTTTCCATTCAATATTTTCAGACCATGGTTGCCTGGGATAGAGGAGGGAGCAAAACCATGGAAAACAAAACTGTAAATAAGGGAGGAGATTAGGGAGAAAATAAACAGTATGGCACAGACAACAGTATGATGATTACAAGAGAGAAAGGGAGGTAGGGGAGATAGAAGACTCAATGATCTTAAGATCTGAAAAGATTGAAGGGAAATGATTCTGGGATTACATTACTCCATTTGAAAGTGAATGAATTGAATTTTTAATACAGCTGGATTTCTATAAATTTGTAGTCTTGTAAGCTACAGCCATTTATTAGAAAAATATTTTTTAAGTGCTATTCAGGCCCTGGCTGGTGTTCCTAAGTGGTTAGAGTATCAGCCTGTACAGTGTAGGGTTATAGGTTCAATTCCTGGTCCAGGGCAAGTACCTGGGTTGCAGGTTCAATCCCCAGCCTCAGTTGGGGTGCGTGAAGGAGGCAACCAATCAATGTCTCTCTCCCATATCAATGTTTCTCTCTCATCTATCACTATAAATCAATTTTATTTTATTTTATTTTTTTTCTGTTCATCAGATTTTTTATTCACTTGATTTTTAGATTCACTTGTTGATAGAGGGATTATGCAGGAGGCAACCAAACAATGTGTTTCTCTCACATCAATGTTTCTCTCTGTCTTTCCCTCTCACTTTCACTCTCTCTAAAAATCAATGGAAAAATATTCTCGGGTGAGGATTAACAAAAAATAAATAAATAAAGTGCTATTCAAGTCTTGCTCAATGATTCATCCCCCTTCAAACAGTGCCTGTCTTCCATGTGAAATGTGGATTTGATTGCTTTGTCTATATTTTTCCATTTCCAGCCATAGGCCTGAAAATGTGTGTTTCAGATATGAAATACCTCCTTGAACTAAGAAAGCAAGAATGATCAAGATTCACCCAAGACCTCTAAAAGAGACCCCCCCCAAAAAAGCCCCAAACTCCTCATTATCCTCTTGGAACTTAAGAAGTATTAGATGGCTATGATGGTGGAACTTACCAACACTACCAATGAAGCAAACTGTACCAAGTTCAAATTTCTTCTCCTGTGTTATACTCCCTCTTGGAATGGAGCCCCCTGCTGCTTTAGTATTAAAGGGATCTCAGTTTCTTTCTTCTGATTACCCCCCTATTGGATATTGATTTATTATTTTCATAAAATTGCAAATGGGAGCCTGTTGCATGAGACCAGCCATAAATTATGAAAATGTGCTCAGTTCCTCTGTAGAGGCTGACCTGCGTAAGGGGAGAATGTCAGAGAGCTAACTAACTGTTTTGCATGGGTTGCGAGGAGAAGGTTAGTTCTTCATGGCCCTCCAATTTGAAGGGAAAGAAGAAAGGGAGTTACATTTGCTAACAGCCTATTAGGGATCAAATTCTTTGTATGTTATTTAATTTAATGCTATTAACCCAGTGAGGCACAATCATCCCCTGCTTTGATAAAACACAAAATAAGAATGCCAGAATGTTGAAAACACTTTCCCAAGGCTAGTGATGGAGCAGAATGAGGTTCAAATCTAACTTCGACTGCCTCCGAAGTTTAACCTCTTTCCACTAACTGCACTGCCTTTCTAAAAAGGAATAGTAATATCTCAAATAGGGGTGGATGAGGTAGTTTTTATTAACATCAACCTAAACTTCATGCTCCTCAAGTTCTGATAGATTTGCTCCAAGGAGCCATTAAGAAAGGCCACTGATCCAAGAGCTATAAATTCACACTTTCTTCATTCATAGCTATAAGCAGCTACTTAAAACCTGGGTAATATCCTCCTTAAAATAAGTACCAGTTGTCTGGGTATTTATGCTCTATCACTCATGGTTGTTCCATCCTTGACTCCATTAATAAAATTTTTCTTAATTCCTTTCCTCTTTTTATGACTTTGCAAGGGTCTAAATTGCAGACAAAATTGCTAATTTTACAGTTGATTTCTGCTTTGTCAGCATAAGCCTGACTGAGGAGTTATTAATAGAAGAATAGGATTCCCTTTTCATCCTTTTGCTCTTGACTGTTGTAGGAGGTGAGACAAAATCCATTATTTAATAACATTTGTGCTTCTTCAAAGGACATCGTTCCGGCCTTTCCATTTTTACTAAACTACAGCGGTATCAGCAGCCACAGCGGCCACTTTCTCTTCCTAAAAAGGTTCTGGACTTCCTCCAGGTTATATATACAGTTGGTATAAAACTGTCTTTGAGATTCACTTTGGGAATGAGATCCAGCTGGAAAATTCTCTTAGTATTTTTGTGCATTTTCCAAACAGTAATTTCTATGCATAAGCATTTGTAAGTGTCCTAGTCACCTACATTCCTGGAATGGATGCTGAATTTGGGTTATATCAGTTAGGGATTGTTTTTGGCTGATAGTAACACAAAATAGAAATAACAGTGGAATAAATAATAGAAATTTATGTTTGTTTGTTTTTGTTTTTGTTTTTAAATTTTATTTTATTTATTGATTTTTCACAGAGAGGAACCCCCCAGTGTCATTGGTTATGCTTATATGCATGCATACAACTCCTTCAGTTAATCTCTTACCTCCCCACACCCCAACACTCCCCAGCCTTCCCACTGTAATTTGAGTATGTTTTACATAAAATATATCTTAAAATAGGCATTCAGGATTAGTAGGGTGACTTCACGCTGTCATCAGGTACCCATGCTCTTTCTGCCTTTTGTTTTATTATCAGTTTCCTGTGGTTTCCATTCTCAAGGTTGACCCATGGTTTCAAATAGCCATTGAACCCATGACTTTGAACACATTATTCTAAGGAAGAATCAAAACATAACTTTGCAGGGCAAATCAGCTGTCTATCAATCTCTTATGGAATTTTCCCAGACATCCTCCCAACAATTTGTTTTTCTATTCTCAAGTTTTAAGCCATAATTCCACTGAAACTGTTCTTGTCAAGAACACCTATAACTCCAAGATTGCTAAACTGAAAGATTAAATCTTATCCACATCTTAATTGTTACCAGCAGCATTTACTATAGTTCATCCCACCCTCTTATTTAATGCAGTTGGTTGACAGGACAAGCAAAACTACAACTTGTTTATTCAACTTCCAGTCGACTTCTCCATTTAGATGGGTTACCTCAGATTTAACCAGTCCAAAACTGGGGGTTTCATCTTCCCCCCAAACATTCCTTCTCTTAATCTTCCCCAATTGGTAAATGAACATTCCATCTTGAAATAGGGGACATTACTACAGATCCTATGGACAATACAGGGAAAATACAGAGATACTATGAACAGTTCTATGTCCACAAATCTGATAGCCTAGGTGAAATGAGCCAGTAACTTGACAGATACAATTCACCAAAATCACACAAGAAGAAATAGATAATCTGAATAGGCCTATATTTATTTAGGAGATTGAGTCTGGATAGAGCTGGTCCTTGTCTGCTCTACATTGGTGAATCACCATTTCAAACACCTACTCACTTTGTTCTCTGGAGAGAAGTTTCTGATTGTTGCTATAGTCAATATTAATTTCCTTTTATTGAGTGTTTTCTATGAGTAATTATGCTGTCCTGGCTGCTTTTGACACATACTGTTTACTACTTTTAACAACCCTCCCCATATTATAGATTAAGAAATTGTTCAGCAAATTTTAGGAGGGGGTGCCCATTGTCCAATAGTTAGCTGAATAAGTGAACTGGGATTCTAACTCCAAAATCTTTGCTTTCTCCACAGCCCCACGCTGATGCATAAAAAGGTAGAGCTGGTGCCCTGGACCATATGAACAATAAGACATCGCTGTCCAGTCTCTAAAGAGTTAATATTCTCCCTGCTCCTGTTTTAGCATCTTGGAAGAATGTACTGGGTCTTTGCCTCTACAATATCTATCATGACATCAGCTTCAAAGCGTTAAACCTGGGTGTTTGATCTCCTGCCAGCATGCTTTCTGACACATGCTAGAAAATAAAAGTAGAAAACCAGAAATGATTTAGTCATATTTCTTAAACATTTATGGTACCAATCAGGAAAGATGTCGACCTTATAATTAAGAATTAGAAGCACATATTAAAAAGGGGGTAGGAAGAGATCAACCAAAGAACTTATATGCATATATGCATAACCCATGGACACAGACAATAGGATAGTAGAGGCCTGGGGCAGGGGCGGGCTATAAGGGGTCAGTGGGAAAAAAAGGGGGACATAAGTAATACTTTCAACAATAAGAATTATAAAAAAAATCTTCTATACAAAAAGGTAGAGGCAATTGAAAAATCAGTTCAATAAAAGCAAAACCAGTGCAACCTGGGAGAGGCTTCTGGGTGCCACAGAAGACATAAAGCATAAGCAACTGTTAACCGTCTGCCTTCAAGTGTGCCACCTGAAGTGTAAGAAGTCAGGTACAGTGGAGACTTCAGCAGTTGTTATAAATGGGTCTGCCTTTTAGATCATTTCTTTAATATATTTCTATTGTGGTAAAACATACATAAGATTTACTATTATAACTATTTTGAAGGGTACAGCTCAGTGGCATTAACTACATTTGCAGTGTTGTGCAACCATAACCATTATCTAGTTCCAGAAACTTTTCTTTACCCCAAATGGAAATCCCATATCCATTAGTAGCCACTTCTCCCTAACCCCAGCCCCTGGCAATCACTAGTCTCCTCTCTGTCTCTATAGATTTGCTTATTCTGAACAGTTCATATAAATGGAATCATACCGTATCTGGTCTTTCGTAACCTTCACTCAGCATCAAGTTTTCAACATTCATCCACATTGTACTGTGAATCAGTACTTTTTTTCTTTATACGGCTAAATTACATTCCATCGTAAGGGCATTCAACATTTTGTTTGTCCATTCATCATTTGGGTTGTATCCACCTTTTGGCTATTGGGAATAGTGCTGCTTGGAGTTTGTTTTAGATCTGTCCAAATCTATTTGTCAGGCCTTGAGGAGATCTAGACCAGTGGTTCTCAACCTGTGGGTCGTGACCCCTTTGGGGGTCGAATGACCCTTTCACAGGGGTCGCCTAAGACCATCGGAAAACACATATATAATTACATATTGTTTTTGTGATTAATCACTATGCTTTAATTATGTTCAATTTGTAACAATGAAATCGGGGGTCACCACAACCTGAGGAACTGTATTAAAGGGTCGTGGCATTAGGAAGGTTGAGAACCACTGATCTAGATGAACCCCACCCTTTTCGTGAGTGCCCCTAGGCCCCGGCCTTTGCACAGGCTGCTGGCTCCACTCCCTCACTGCAGGGTCAGCTTCAGTTTTACCCCCTCAGAGTCCCTCTTCTGCCACCCAAAGTAAAGCTCTTCCTCACCCTGCCAGTCTCTCTTCTGGGCTCTTCCTTCTTTCCTTTCTTCATCACAATCTTATAACAAGAAGTTCCAAGAGTACAATATAGCTCCATTTTTAAAAAATTAAGTTGTTCTCACTGCTTCTCTGAGAGTATAAGTGCAAGTCCAATGATTCATATTGGGTGTGGTGGCTAGATGTGATGATATCTTGAAGAAAGACTAAAGTAAGAGTTCGAGAGGGAAGCTACAGTCTATGGCTATAGTTTTTCTAGAGGGAAAATTAATGTTCATTATTCCTTCATCAACTATCTATCTAGATTCCCCTCACCCTTAGGTAGAATGTTAGCTAGTCCCGGTTGTTTGCCTACTAGGGTGACCCAGACTTTGATCCCTAAGAGTTCTGAGTACTTAGTTGCTCTGCCCTTATTCAGATATGTTTGATGTACTTGACCATATTCTTTATGAGACATGGAAGTATAAAGAGATATCCCAGTGAGTTTTCAAGTTTCCATATCTTCCCTTTTAGTGTAGCACTCACCCTTTTGCCCTATAGTGACAGGATAAATGACCACAGCCAGTAGATAATATTCTTCTTAGCCTATTGGTCTACTGTTATATGAGGAGGCCAAAGTTTTTTGGTGGTAGTTACAGTGTAGGGTGTAATATGCCCTGGAAAAGAGTGTTCCCCACCACAGAACTAAGTTCTGTAAACTGGCAGAGCCTAAGATCAAGAGAATGGAAGCACAAATTCCACAAGTGGATCACTGGGTATAAGAGTTGGGGTAGCCACTTTCACGTTCATCCCTTATCTTCCAGAGCAATGTAATTAGTTAAACAGGACAAAACATAAGCCACATCTTGAAGGACAGGATCCTACCCTGCAAGTATTGTCACACTGCCAGTGCCTTAGCTGAGTCTTCACAGGCCATTCCATTCTTTTATCAAGCTGGCTGTTTCTAGGTGATAGAGTATATAGTAAGACCATAAACTCACAACCATAAGCCAATTGCCACACTTCCTTTGCTATAAAATGGGTCTTTTGATCAGAGGAATGTTGTATTGGACCCGCACCAATGGGTAAGACTTATAAGCTCTCAGATGGTCTGAGGGGATAGGCTCTATAAGAAGGGAGTATCTATCTGGAGTATGTGTCAATTCCACTAAAGATAAAACCTCCTTCAAAGTAAAAGAATGTTGATGTTGTTATCTGCTACTAGGTGGCTGCCTGGTATCCCTGAGGAATTGCTCCTTGGTTTTTGCTGCTGGCAGATTTGCATTTAGCAGTGACAACTGTTAGATCAGCCTTGGCGGGAGGGAGTTGATGCTTCTGAGCCCTTGCATAATCTACATATTTGCTACCATGGCCTATCCATTAATTGTCCCAAGCACTGGGATACTGAAAAAAGAATATGGCTGGCATTCTAAGCATTCTTCTGTCATCCTGCATTGGGTCTCTCAAGTGGCATTAAATGCGCAACATAGAAATTTGCACATTCCAACAACTATTCCCCTTGTTCTTCCTGACACACATTAAATAAATCCTGGAATTCTTTTTGGCTTAAGGATTTTTTCTGTTCAGAGCTAGGCTTATATTTTTCTGTCAGGGCTGCTGTGCTGAAACCTAACTCTGACTAATATCCAAGGGATGGTAGGGGTGAGGGGTGAGTCTGAGATAGTCATCTTATGAGGGACCTGCTTTAGGTGAAATAATAGCATGGTCTTTAGGGAAGGGGAAGTTATTCTTCTCTGGAAAAGATGAAGATGCTGCTTTCACTGGCCAGAAAGTTTCAAGAGAATTGGGGGTTCAAAATTCTCATATTTGTTTACTCAAATATTACCACCCCAGGTCTCATGGTTCTACACTTTTCCTATCACAGTCCTGACTTTGGCATAGCATACTTACTGAGATTATGTGTGTATCCCCTCTGTAACTCAGCCACCTTCATATTCAATTCCTGTGCTTGATTTTCATTGCACTTGTGTCCTAAGATTTCCAGAGAAAAAACTGAAATTTAAAGCTCTGTTGGAAGCCTTCTGGTTCTCATATTCTTCCTTAAGCTGATATTGACTCTCCTTTGTATTTCTTTTTTTTTTAAATTAGATCGCCAGCACTATTAAAAGCAGCCATCTCACTTTACTGTCTTTATAAACAAACAAAAACCAAAGCAAACAATAGCAAAAATAATATTGTTCCCATACCAAGTAAGGGCTACAACTTCTTGATGCCCCAATGCCTTGCCCTCCAACTGAATTATCTCAATGTCCACAGGGGGTGAGGGAAACTTAATTGATTGCAATGCATAGCATCCTATACAATAAAATCATAATATGCAAATAATCGACTGAATAGCCAAACAGCGGAATGACCATCCAAGACCATGCTATGACACCCACTGGTGCCAGGCAAGCCAAGGTGGGTGTGATGGAATTGGTCGGGGACCCGGCCATCGCCCCATGATCACCTCAAAGAGGGAGGCCCAGGCCACATGCTGGTAGGGAGATCAACCAGGGGGCTCCATGATCACCCCACAGAGGGAGGCCCAGGCCACTGGCAGTCAGGGAGATCAATCAGGGGGCTCCACAATCACCCCAAAGAGGGAGGCCCAGGCCACCGACCAGTGGGATGCAGTAGGTGGGCATGGCCTTCCTCTGCAAGGGAAGCCTGGGTCCCGGATACCTGTGGCCAGAGGGAAGCCCAGGTCCTGGGTGCCAGAGGGAAGCCAGTGCTGGCAGCCAGGGGGAAGAAGGTCTAATCTTGCACGAATTGTGTGCATTGGCCCTCTAGTCTTACTATAATGCATAGCAATTGGTCTTATTGCTTCTAGACATGAGGGCAATACCATTTTAAAATCTCGTTTTCATGAATTACTTCTGGTTTTAACCAAATCTCTATAAAGCAGAACCTGAGGCAAGGACTGAAGGGATGATACTTTATTTAGAAGAAGCAAGCATAGAGATAAAAAGGTGAGAAAGGAGAAACAAGGCAAGGAAATATGAGAAGCAATGCAGTGTATTTTATCACACTGGTCACTTTTTCTCAATAAGTCAAGAAGACTTACAGTAACTTGTTGTCAGATGTGTTTGCTTGACCTGCAGGACTTCTTTGGGAGTTTTACAGAGAAATGTTTTACCTCAGAGAAATCCCCAAAAAGATAAATGAGGTAGAATTACCTGACTGGTTCCTTTCTATTCCTCATTTGTCATTGCTCTTGGTTTGCTCCATTGCACTAGAGAAACTTCTACAGCAAATACAAGCCACAGGATCCTGTTTACAAAAATATCCAACCTTGCAAGTGACCATATGTTTGGATCTCATATAAATCAGTAAGAAATAATGAAATAAAATACACACATCAAGCTGACTCTGAACTAAGGTATTCCAGGTTAATTAATATTACATAGAGAGGATTGGGAAAGAAAGAACCAATGGGACCAGAAACTCATAGAGAATTTGTGGGAATTTTCTTCTGATTTACATAAAATAATATGTTTAGGTATTCACATTTTAAGAATCAAGAAATAAAAATTACAATATATTTTATATAATTCTACCCCCAAAATAAATTTCTTCTTCTACTACAATGAAATGACAATGATATAAATAGCAACCTACAAAAATGTAAATGTTATTTATTTAAATAGTTGGAGTGTATTTTTATTTTTACCTTTAAAACAAAGCAAGTCCTTGATATAAAGCATTTGAGTGGCTCCTGGGCCCATACTAAGATAATTTTATTTTTACCTAAAAAAAAATTAGTTCCTTCATGGATGTGTACTCTCATACTGTTACTGCAAACCCCATCTAAAGGCCACTGGACTATATATTCTGCAATAATATGAACTATATGTTTTAGTCCCCAATGGGTATGATATATCAAACTTGGTAAGAATTCAATTAGTATTTATTAGATAATACAATGTGCCAGTTAATCAATCAATCCTAAAAGGCCTGATATACATTTATATCTGTTATTTCTCATTGCTCTTGGTTCACCCTAGTTGAAGTCTTAATTCTACATCAAATATAAATTACATTTATTAAGTGGTATTTAAGTAGGTTTCCCCAATCTTCCTCATAGCTCTTCCTCAGTGCATTAAATATAAATTTTGAAAATTGTATAAATCTGTAGCCAAACAATACATCTTTGAATGCTTTGAGTTTAATATATGTATTGGGCATAACTGGATGTTTATGGTCATTTAGGGTACCTTGGAACCTTCAAAAGATCCATGATGATGTATCATGTCAATATTCATACATTTCCATGGGATATATGTTTTCATTCTAAATGTATAAAAAGAACAAGCTCAAGATTTTTGTATATTTATTTGACAAGTCTCTCACACTGAATTCATTATTTACCTACCCTGGGCCAAATTTCCCTATTGATGGCAAATTTTTTTCCTGCCTTTGTCTTAGCTGATATGCTTCAAGCCATAGAAAATAAGCCTGAGCTTTGATGCTGATCATGGCCTAGAGTGTAGAGCATGGACTCGTGGATGATTCTCTATGTCATAGCACAGTACTAGAAACAAACAGATAACTGGTGTGGCTCAAAATAACACAAGTGTACTAAAAAGGACATTATTTTTCTCCATCAAAAATGTAGAAATGTCATTCTGTAGGGCAGTTGAGAAACCTCCTGGTTATCCCCAAATATTTCTAGAGGTTACTAATATTCAGGCCAAATTAGAAAGAGAATAACAACCTGAAGTGGAAGGGAGCTCACCAATTCTCCATTCTGGCAGAAGTATTCTTTCACATTTAACCTTTGTCAAGATTTAATATTTTTAGTATAAGTTGACTTTGTCAATATCAACCAACTGAAGAGACATTGAGAGTGTTGATTGTTGGAAGAATAAGTGGTCATGGAAGTTTTTAGAGAACTTCATGGGAAAGAAAATAACTCTCTGGTCAAAAACAACAAAGATCGGAGAAACAAGATATTAACTATCAATTAAAGAAATTAAGTGCTTATCATCCATAATGATATCAGACAAAGTCGATAATATGTATGCCTCAGGTGGCAATTGATGCTAGGCAGGTAATGGCTGGTGGAGTCAATGGCTTCTTTGAAAGCAAGGTATGACTTAAATCATAGCTCAGGCAAACTCAGTGGGGCCAAACACAGTTAAGTGGGAAGGTGATGGTTAAAAGTGGAACAACTTAATTTTCTTATTTTATCCAAAGCTAAATTCAATAACAAAGTCTTAGAAAAGCTAGGAGT
>NW_006294339.1:7653398-7655151 GCF_000327345.1 Myotis davidii | reverse complement strand
TCCTGCTCAGGAGGAGTAAAGAAAGTATCAGTTGTGTAAATGGCTCTTGAAGCATTAAGTTGTTCAGGAATTATCAGAGCCTAATTTTCATTTATTCATATTTCATTTAATTGAGTGTTGTAAAGTATGATCTGATGATTAAACTCCTTAATATATTTTTGAGATAAAACCATTTACCCAAATTATAGTCTCAGAAATGAATATTGTTCCTGCCCACTTTTCATAAAACTAACAACTTGGTGATGTCAAAGAAGATTCCACAGGTTAAGTTCCTTGTTTTGTGTAGATAGATGAGAATATTTTAGAAGCATTTCTTTCTCCTGTACTTTTTCTCCAATTGAACTTTTTAACGCTGAATTTTTCCCCTCCATATTATCAAAGAAGTGATTGATATCCTTTCTCTCATGGACTGAGTAATCTTCAAGATTCCTCAGACTGTTGGTCTCTCCCTCTATGTGTCCAAAAGCCAGTATGATGTCACTACAGGGGCTACATAGGGCTGGAGACTACTACTGATCACGTCTCTGCCATTAACAAATGTTGTGACCTTGAACAAGTCATTTTCCTTTCCATTTTTATCATCTTTCAAATGAAGGCATTCAATGTATAATTTATAAGCTCATTTTACAGATTAAACATTCTTTAATTCAAAGTTTAATTTAGAGTCTAGATGTCCTGTTAGTTTTAGGCACCTCATTTACTCCAACAAAGTTTAGATTTTCTAGATATTAAGTATGGTTAAAGTATGTCCAATGTCGCGGGCTTAGAGGAAGTCATTGCTAACCTTTTTGAAATTTGTCAACTTTTCCAGGTTTACCATGGGTACTTTTGAGGAACTCTGAAAGAACTCATTTGCATATTCAATCTCAGTGGCCTGAGTGATTTGAACCATGTCTCTTAGGTGGACAGACATATCAAGTTAGTCTCATAAATGAGTTGGTCCCTGTGGGTTCTCTTTGGAAATAGCCTTTCTGCTTTAGAATATTTTTTAAAAGAAATGAGAACTATTCAATGCCTTGTGTCTTTCACACTGCCTCCTAGGTCCAATGGACCTTTCACAAGTGCCCAATCTGAGAGATACTCAAGGGGTTACTAAGGCATTTGCAAAAGAGTATCCATTGGGATTCAGTAAATAGTGTGTCTCAGTCTTTTATTACCCTCACTATGGCTGATTGAATGTGAATTCTTCACATATACAGTTACCCAATGGTTTTCCTTTTGTTTTCACAGACCTTAATATATAAAACATAAACATGAAAAGACCCCTCAAGAAATTTAACTCTTCCTAATTTGGTGAAAAATGCTTCAAAGTTGGTTAAAGACCAACTTCTAGAGCCCTTTAGAACATTGTTTGAAGGAGAGAGCTTATGTGATATCAAATGCTGCAAATTCTCAGCTCATGTCTACAACAGAGTATGCTTTCAATAAAGGTTTTCTCTTGCTACTCTTGCTATTATTATTACTAGAGGCCCGGTGCACAAAAACTTGTGCATCCGGAGCAGCTCCAGTTACTTGAGGACCTCAAACCAGTCCACCTACATCTGAGCAGCCCACACACACCCTTGAGCCCCATGGGCATTGTTTGAATCTCTATTTTTGCATTTCTCGGTTATTTTCCACCTTTATTTTATTAAAATTACCACCAACTAACCAGTCCTGGAGGTAGCATGGATTCTCCAGGAAATAGTGCTGTGTATTTTCAATGGTGAGACCATTCTGCAGTACAAGCATTTCCAGAAAGGGAGGCTTGGGC
>NW_006294339.1:7618705-7653240 GCF_000327345.1 Myotis davidii | reverse complement strand
CTTCTATAATTGAAACTTTGTTGCCATCACTTGAGCTGAGAACTGGGCTCCTGCTTGCTCCAGCTCTGAGGCCACAGCCTGCTGAAAGCAGTAAATGGGGTTTGTTTAGCTTCTATAATTGAAACTTTGTTGCTTTCGGAGCTCAGAGCTGGGCTGCAGCAGGCAGGGAACCTTGGCTTCCTCCATCACTGGAGCAAGCAAGCCTCTTGCTCACTTCAGCTGCATGGCTGCTGGACGGCATCTTGGTTGGGTTAATTTGCATATCTCGCTGATTAGCCCATGGGAGGCATAGCGAAGGTATGGTCAATTACCATGTTAGTGTATTATTAGATAGGATTGTTATTATTATTATTCTCAGGGGTACTATTAATACTAGAAAATTGGCATTCTACTTGTTGTAACTCTTTTCTTCCGACTCCATCCTCACCAAAGTTCTAAGAATTTAACTGAACACATATGTTGCATTAAATATCACCTGTTTCTCCTCCAGATCTATACTGCACACTTCTGCACCTTATGATCCAGGAGGCTGATCTGTATCAATGGAAAAAATGGGCTAAACTTCTCTTTAATTTCCAGCTGGGTTTGGTCATTGAGGAATACAAACAGGATGTCAGTCAGAGGGCAAGAGCAAAATAAGGCTGAGTGTGTATTGCCCCACTCCCTCCCATATGATTGGTTAGTTTTCCTCAACCAAAGGTCTCATCCCCTAACAGGCACTTCTCTTTACTCAACTATCTCTATCTTCAGGGTAGTAACCACTCCCTCCACTTGCCCAGCAAGCTAGTGCTTTTCTGTTACTAACCAGAAAACACTACACTATTCTTTGTGGTTTACCTGCACCCAACCATATATTAGCAAATGGTCAATTTATTAAACTTTCTTTAAATTATCCAATGTAAGTATGTCACACTTTTCCTCTAGACTATTAGCTCTTTGAGGAGAGGGATCTCTGTTTTGGGTTGTTCAGTGCTATTTCCCCAGCCCCTAGTACAGTGCCTGGCATGTATTAGGCACTCAAGAAATATTTGTTGAATGAAGGACTGTGCTCTAAATAGGGTGTTAGCAGATTATGAAGCCAAAGTGTCTATAATTTTGGAGGCTCTTTTTAAGAAAAAGAATGTACAAATATCTCAGTGTTGCAAAAATATGGGACCTTATTGCTAAGGCCCCTCCCAAGACCTTGAATGGGCCCATGCAAATGTAGGGACCTGAAACTTCACCTTCTCTAGTTTCAACCTGTTACTTCTTAAATCTCAACTCTGAGTTTCAAAGAATCTTCCAGTTGCAAGGAATCTGTCACAAATGTGAAGATAGCGGCATGGTATAATGCCAAATGCATAGAAATGGGAATCAGATATATGTGGTTATTGGATATAAACTTGGGTTGGGGACTTGGTCTCCTTTATCTATAACAGAGACAATTACTTGAAATAACTAAAGATCATGGCATACAATAGGGGCTTAGTGATTGTTCAGTTTTGCTGTGGCAGCCTCCCTTCAAGCATTCCCCAGGCCTGCTTCCTACCTGCTATGATCAAATTAGGTTTTCACCTGCATCCTCTGAGAGTCAGTTCACACAGCTGCTACTTCAGGACCAGACCATGGCCCTGTATACATCATGTTCTAGAGCCAATATTTGCACAACGAAAAGTTCAGCATGTAGCACAATTTGCCTGCAGCCAAATATCCAGCCCTGTTTGCCAGGGATTCCTTTATGTCACCAGCCATAACTCAGCCAGATCTCTGAGGAACCATTTAGATGCTCTAAGCAAAGTTTTTCATTGCTTTCTCAGAGAAAAAATTCTCCCCATATTTCATTTTCTAAGTGATTCTCAAAGGCATGTCAGTTGCCTTCTACATGAACATTTTATTATAGGGTTGAGCAAGCCACATTTTAGAGTGTAGGTTATCTTTCTTTAATTCTATGTGCTCTGTTATTAATACTTTCTTCTTCCAGTTACTTAAATATGAATTATACCCGTATTTGCTTAAAAAATGAAAATTCATGAAGATATGAATGATATTATTTTCTTCATCATTGTACTCTCAGAATAGAGCATAGTATCTGGCATATAATAGATATTCAATAAATATTTTTTAATTGACAAATGAATGATTGAGTATACCAGGCAGAATGGAATATCTAGGTAACCTAGGAAAGATGAGTTATAAGCATAAACTAAGAAATCAAATATGGGCAATATTTTTTACTATATATCTACAAGGGTTAAATATTTCCTAAGGGACTGAGTTCTTCATGACTGGAGGTACTAAAATAGAAACTGGTGAACATCTGTCAAGAATTCTATTGGGAAAAGTACTTCCTCAAATTGAAGGTAGTAGTTGGTTACTTTTAATTTAATTCCAACTCTGAGAATATTTGATCTCATAAATTCATACTGCCACTGTGTTATATAGTGATTTATGGCAATTTGGGGACCAAATTGACCTTGGAGATAATTCCAGTTCTAATACACTAGCTTTGGTACCTTGACTAAGTTAGCTTCTCTGAGCCTCATTTTCTGCATCTGTAGAGTGAGCCTACTACTGACTTCCCAGGATTATTGTGGATTAAATTAGTTATTAAATATAAGAGCACTCAGCACTTCTCCAAGTATCTATTAACTATTTAACAAATAGTAGATTCCTTGTCTCTTCCACCCCTCAAATTTATGTTATTAATAAAGGTAGAATAGTTAAGAAATTCCTCGTGAATGCAACATAAGAAAGGATGGTAATCCAATTCAGGCCTGGTCTCTCCCTCTGTCACTGGCCCTAACCACCTTTGTGACTGACTTTCAGCAAATTATATACAAACTTTAGCCTCTGGTTTCTTTAGCTATATGCATGCCCTAGATCCATGGTCAGCAAACTGAGGCTCGCGAGCCACATGCGGCTCTCTGGCCCCTTGAGTGTGGCTCTTCCTAAGCCTTAGGAGTACCCTAATTAAGTTAATAACAGTGTACTTACCTATATAGTTTACGTTTAAAAAATCTGGCCCTCAAAAGAAATTTCAATCATTGTACTGTTGATATTTGGCTCTGCTGACTAATGAGTTTGCCCACCACTGCCCTAGATTAACTACTTCCTTCGATTCTCTCAAGTCTTGAAGAAAATGTATTTCTGCAGAGAGATCAATTCATCTATATTTTGGAACTCAGAACAATATGACATAGAAAAACCCTCACTTCCTTGTTGATTTCTCTGACCACCATAGGTAAGGTCCTAGCATGTGGCTGAATCAGACATGGTTTCATAAGCATATTATGATGGTGAAACACAATGAGCCATAATCAGCCTATCATGACAGAGGTGCAGGTATCCTCTCTGAGGCTGACCTCTTCCACAATAACTTCATTTCTTCCTAGAATGAGACTAAAGAATTAATACACTGCAGTTATTAGGGTAATATTTCAATTTTTCAAATGGAATGTTCTTAACATGGGCCTGGTATCTCTCATGCTGTGACACAACAGGGTCTTTCACCTCCTTGGTTATGAGCACTCCCTGCAAAGCCCAGAAAACTCATTCTCTGCTAAATGTGGACTTTCATAACCATGGGGGAAGCAGATCATTTCAGCTTCCTGCACAGAAACCCAGTAGTGCTCTTGTGTGTCTTCCAAAATCTGATTAATTCTTCAAATAAAAAGTCTGATATATTTTCATTATATTCTTCCTCCCCTGGGAATAATTTTCAAAAATAATAATATGAATAATAAAGCATAACCTTAAAGTGGCATGAGCTATTCATATGAAGAGCTAGGGGTCAAGAAAAGACTCTTTTGCCTCTAACTGGGAAATTAAACTACCCTCTCAGATCTTATTTTAAAGGGAAGTATAAGACTTCACTCACTGTGAAGGCAAAAGATTTGATTGATAGGGCTGTTATCCTTGGTTACCTTTATAATGACTTAGTGTAGATGGGTTTATTTTAAGAAAAATTTATTTCAAAAACATGCTTCTGCATCCATGTCTGTAGTTAAGTCAAAGCCGCCCTTCCTTCACCCACATAGCACTTTCTCATAGCATTTTCATTGTTAATGAGTAGCTTCTAGGTTCCACATGACTTCAGGCCTCAATCACAGATGCACTGGCAGATTCTGGAAATGTTCTTATCCAAGGGTTTCAATGAGAACCACATGTTTTTGCTACTTGTTCTAATTCCAGTAACTCACAAGATCTTCTTCACTGAGACTTTTCAGGACTCTCTACAGACACAAGTTGCCCCAACTCAAAAGATCCATTTGGATATGACTGGAGCTTGAGTCCAGAAGTGACAGGGAGACTATGGACTAAAAGAAAGAGCAGAAAGAGGACCATACTATAAATAAGGCTGCAGGAAAACAACTCCAACGTAGAAATCAGAGGGCTTGAGTTTCAGAATCAAAAAATCCAGAGTAAGCACCCACTGTAAGCTGGAGCTGTTTCACATTATTTCAACATGAAATCAATATATATTTTTAAATATATTTTTATTGACTTCAGAGAGAAATGGAGGAGAGAGAGAGATAGAAACATCAATGATGAGAGAGAATCATTGATTGGCTGCCTCCTGCAGACCCCCTACTGGGGATCAAGCCCGCAACCTGGGCATGTGCCCTTGACCAGAATAGAACCTGGGACCCCATAGTCCAAAGGCTGACTCTCTATCCACTGAGTCAAACCAGCTAGGGCTGAAATCGATATTTTAAGGCAATCATTGCTAGCTTTATTTTATAATTAGGACCCTGAACCTCAGAAAGGTAATATGACTTTCTTAAAGGTCACAAACTTGCTTCACAGTTGAAATTTGAACTCACATCTCCTGACTCACATTTCTGTTCTTTTCATCATTCTACACTGGTTCCTTACTGAGGTTGAAACCCTGCTTGTGCTATTTGATAGCTGTCAAGCTACTTAGTCTCTCTGAGCCTTTTCTGTTCTATTAATTTTTGAGGATGGAACAGAGCACCAAAGAGGAAGAATTCTCTGCCTATCTTCCATGAAAAAAATTATGAATGAACCAAAGCAAGAGCATTAAAAAACCCTTCCCTCCACTTCATAATACTAAAGGGATCAATACAACAAGAAGATATAACCCTGGTAAACATATATGCACCCAATGCAGGAGCACCCAAATTTATAAAAAAAACTCCTGGGAGATATCAAAGGAGAGATCGACAACAATACAATCATAGTGGGGGACTTTAATACACCACTCTTCACAGTTGAAATTTGAACTCACATCTCCTGACTCACATTTCTGTTCTTTTCATCATTCTACACTGGTTCCTTACTGAGGTTGAAACCCTGCTTGTGCTATTTGATAGCTGTCAAGCTACTTAGTCTCTCTGAGCCTTTTCTGTTCTATTAATTTTTGAGGATGGAACAGAGCACCAAAGAGGAAGAATTCTCTGCCTATCTTCCATGAAAAAAATTATGAATGAACCAAAGCAAGAGCATTAAAAAACCCTTCCCTGACCAAGATTAAAACCACTAATTATTAAGAGACTTATAATCACTAAAGTCTCATTTTTCAATGAGTATGACTGCCAAAAAGCTTTTGGATAAAGTTCAAAGTTCCTACCTTAACCCATAAGCCCTTCCTCACCTTTCTTTCTCTCACCTCAATCCCCAGAAGCATGCCTCACTCTACAGCTCTCCACTTCAGCCAGTAATTGCAACTTCCCAGTCTGCATGCCACTCTCCCACTTAGGTGCTTCTTTCTTTTGTTCATCCAGATACTCAAACATATTTTTAAAAATCAACTCCATGATCTCCGCTTCTGGGAAGCCTACTTTGACTCCAGATTAACTTAGATGCCTCTCTTCTGTGTCCCCACAGACACCAGAGGGTCCTTACTCATAGGACATCACCATAATAGCCATTTGCTTGCTTTTCTCCTTTTCCAGATACAGAACTCCCTATGAACAGGATTAGGTTGAATTTATCTTATATACTCAGCATTTATCACAGCAACTGAGGTGTAAAAAGTGATGAATAAATTACTTTGAGTGTGTAAATGATAAAAACAAAAGTGATCATAAATGGTTAAAAAGACAAATAGAAAATAATCTCCATTACTGAAAAGCCAAATTCTTTCAGCCAGAGTAAGGTTTTACCTACCTGTACAACTTTACCTATCACTCCCTGATGCCCCTTCCACCTTCTCCCATCTTATTATAGAATGGCTATTTTCTAAACCCATTCATGATTTACCATGTTAAAGTTTACCGTAAGCTCTTAATTTTTAGTGATGATTGCTATAAAAACTCACCCCCAAAATTCATTACTGCTTCTTATAAATTTCTAGATTGAGAAGTTCTTGTAGAATTTAGCCCTAGGGAAGCTTAATTTTCCCTTAATGAATTGGTATATTTTCTCCACTTTGACAATATAAGCTATCTAACCAAGTATAATTTCATTTTCACTCTAGCTTCTAGAAACTTGAGTTGAATTTCTTGTCCAACCATAGCAACTATAGTAATTCTCTAGTTTGGATATTTATATTTTTATTGTATCTTCTAGTCTCTACTTAATTTATTAAATATTTTTATTGATTTCAGACAGAAAGGGAGAGATAGAAACATCAATGATGAGAGAAAAATCATTGATCAGCTGCCTCCAGCTGCCTCCTGCATGCCCCACATTGGGGGATCAAACCTGCAACCTGGGCATGTGCTCTGACTAGGAATGGAACCATGACTTCCTGGTTCATAGGTCGATGTTCAACCACTGAGCCAAGCTGGCCAGGCTCTAGTCTCTACTTTAATTCAACAACATTTATTGAGAGCTTATTATATGTAGGGACTGTTCTGGGAGCTTAGTGTATATCACTTAACAATATAGAATAAAAATTATACCCTTATAAAACTTATCCCATTTAGAGGTATGGAAGGAGGGGGCAGGAAGAGATTAATCAATGAACTTATATACATATATGCATAGCCCATGGACAGACAATAGTGTGCAGTAGGACTGGGAATGGAAGGGGAGGAATAGAGGGGAGCAAGACATCTGTAATACTTTCAAGAATAAAGATAAATTTTTTAAAGAAATAAAATAGAAAAAAGTAATGCAGTAGATATGATCTAAAGTTGATGCTTATATTAATTAAATACCTGGCTGCTTCTTTTATAATGCATTTATTTAAATATAGCTCTCATCTAAATTCTGTAAATGCTGACATTCACAGATTTGAAACCTATAAGAAAAACATAAAATGCTGATGGAATTAGCATTAACTCAATTCAGATATTCTTAAATAATGGTAATAGAAAGTTTATAGGCAGCTTCAGTAATCCCTAATCAGCATTTTCTAACACATTAGCAGTTGGTGTCTGGAGTCTGACATTTGCTGTGAATGAGTGCCTGACAGCTTTTGTTGTAAGTTTGGGCTTCTTTTGCCTAGTAATTTGCTCCCTGCTGTCTGTGGGGAGGAAACTTTACTTTCCAAGATGCCCTACAAAGTGTCAGTGTTAATTTCCAACCCATCCCAAAAGATCCCCACTCCCCACCAACACTAACTTCCCTGACCTGAAGATTTCCCAGGTATGAGTTCATATGACTTGTGTTATGATTGTAAGGGCTTCTGAGGTGCATTGGCCAGCCTTCAGAGAAGCCGAGAAGGTTTTTTTGGTTTTATTTTATGTTTTGCTTTATTTTGTTTTATTTGTTTTACTCAGGACCTTATAAAGACAGCTAAAGGATCAGTTGAGAGCTGAACCTACTTCATGGACTAAGCATATTATACAACTAGTAACCCGGTGCACAAAAATTTGGTCTTTCAACCTGACTGGCTTAAAAATGTAAGCTTTTAACCCTGCTCTCTCTGTTCCATATCCTTCTGATGAAAAGTGGAGTTGGGTTGCAGCACAGGAGAGAAATTCAGAAGGTGAATACTGAAGTAATGACTGCAGTAGAAGAGGGAAGCTATTTCCCTGGCCACAGACAATGGCACCCTGGACCACAGGGCTCTCAGCTTCTCTGGGTGGCTGCAGCCTGGGACCTTGGCGGGTGGCTTGTCCGTCTCCTGGGCTGCAGCCAGCCGCAGGCGCTGGCGCCTGGACCAAAGGTGGGTGGTTTCTTCTTCTGGCGGCTTCTTTTTCTTCTGTTCTTCCAGGGAAGGCAGTCAGTTATGTGCATATGTGTGTGCATGCAAACATAGATGTGTACACATGTGTATGTGGAAATCTGCTGGGCAAGTCAAAACCATAGAAGAGTTGCCCCCTATCTCTTGAATCTTCCAGAGATATCCCTCACTTTTTTATTCTATCACTACTGGAGAGTCAGTATTTGCAGCCAGCCAGCCAGTGACTCTCTCATTGTCTCTTTCTGACTTCTTTCCCTGTCTGTCTTCCAACCCCTAATCATATTTCCACCTGGATGCATCATTTTTACTCCTAATATGCTGTATAGAGAAGGAGTCAGGATGCTGTCTTCCCATGAATAGTACTCAGTAACAAACCAATTGCATTTTACTTGGGTAAGCCCCTACCCACCCTTCAAATCCCTCCCACCATTCATTTCTGTTTCCCTTTTTATTTGTTGGATTGTTCTTCTGCTCCTTCTCCTCATCCCACCACCCTTGGATCATAATGTAAAATTCTTATACCATGTCAAGAAATTATTAAAAATACAGGTAATTTGAAAAAAAAATACAAGTACTTCTCTGAACACCGGCCAGTGGGGGGAGTATGGGGGGACAGGGAAGAGGCAGCCACCTTTTCCCTGCCCCGCCCAGCTTCTCCGATCACCAATCACTGGCCGGGCAGGTCAGGGAAGAGGCAGCTGCTGGCGGCCACCTCTTCCCTGTCCCACCTGGCTTCTCCAATCAGTGGCCGGGGGCGGGCAAAGGCGACCCCGGTTCTCTGATCACAGGCCGGGGGTCAAGCCCTGGGAGCCGCCTTTTCCCTGCCACCTGGCTCTTGCCTGCTGCCTGGGTTTCTGATCACCGTCAGCAGCAGGCGGCTTCTTCCGTCCTTCCCCTTTAGCCTCCCAGCATTGTGCCTACATATGCAAATTAACCACCATCTTTGTTGGCGGTTAATTTGCATATCGCCCTGATTAGCCCATGGGAAGCGTAGCGAAGGTATGGTCAATTACCATGTTTGTTTATTATTAGATAGGCTTTGTAATTTGATTAACAAACGCATAATTTACATTGTTGTCTACATACAACACAAGAGGAACCTGATACTTATGCTCTATTCAACTTCCCTAAAGGATTAGAGAAAACCTTTTAGAGTGAAATGTCTAAGTGTATGAGACCTACTGTATCTATTCTTTTTCTCTCTCATTGCTTAAACTTTTCTTTGGGGGCTCATGCTGCTCTTGTCCCATGCTACCTGCTCTGTCAGAGTACCTGACCAGCAGAGTCCTGATTGAAAATGTGTCTCTCACTGGGGAGAAAAACAGAAATCCATCACTAAGTCTGACATCACTTACACCATCTCTATTTAACTATTTCACTCTCAATGACATATAGGTTATACACAGAGCATTGCTATCTAATCCAGTTTAATCCATCAAGAGAGAATTTAATGAATTACTACTGGGTAAGGAAAATGGGCAGGGAGTGAGTACAGAATATGGATGACAAGGACTTGCAGCTGGTTGCCCCTGATTCTGTGATAGGATACCATCACTTGTTGAACCAAAAAATTCAGTTTGTTTTGTTGTTTACATAGAAAAAAAGGTACTTTTGTACTACTGCAAAGAAAAGAGTAGCCTCTCCACTTCACCATCTATGAATCTGGCCATTTTCTTCTGATAAATATACCACATTCCCAATAGCATTTTTTTCTTTCCTTTTAAGAATTTTTTAGGAAAATGTGCTCTCAAGTTATTGATTCAGGTAACATCAGAAAATCTTAAATTCATTTTACTAGATAAAAGGAGCCCCTTTCCCAAAGACTGTGAATCTGTGCATACAACATTGAGAAGAAGGTGAAACTATAGGATGGAGACCAAATCAATGACTGTCAAGGTTGAGAGGGGGTGCTGGGCTTGCCTAGAAAGAAACAACATGAAAGAATTTGGGTGGAGAGAGATGAATCCTTATGATGATTTTAGGAGTATTTACATGACTATTTGTTTATCAAAACCCACAGGTTTGTACAGTCAGGAATTAATTTTATGTAAAATAAAAAATAAATGTTAAAGTCTATATAAGTTGTTTCCATGGTGTGATGAGAACTCCAGCTACACATTTAATAATCATGGATTTGCTACACTACTTAAGACATTTATTTATGGTATCATTAGTTATTAGACTTTAGGTTTATGATGTCCAAAGCAATACTAGAATTTAAATAACCTATAATCAAAGAAACAGAGAATCTAAAGGTTGTAAAGAATCTTGAGTATAATTTATCATTAGATGAACAGATTAACAAGAAAAAAGAGACCAAAAAAATATTTTAATAGATTCAGAAAAATCATTTGACAATATCTGACATCCAATCCAAGTAGGAAAAAAGAAAAAAACCCTGTCAGTACACAAGACAGAGAAGGGAACCTCCTCAATCTGATAAACCACATCTACAAAAAAAACTAACGCTAAAATCATACTTAATAGTAAAAGATTCAGTGTTTTCCTTAAAGATGAAGAACAAGTCAAGGAACCAACCACTTTGGACCACTTCTCTTCAATTTTTTACTGGATGTGCTACCCACAGGCATGAGGAAACTTAAGGAAACTATGCAGTGGCAGATTATTTTACTATCTTGATTGTGGTCATTTTTCCATATATCATATGTAGATATAAACATAGACATAGACATATTCATAGACATAGATATATAGATATATAGATTATATATATAATATTTTCATGGATATTTTCCAAATTACACATTTAAAATTATACACATTCAGTTATACCTCAATGAAGTTTTAAAAATTCTGCAATTTCAGCACAGTGACTCTACCCACTGACAATCAAATCATAATTAAGATCTTGGGCTCTCCACAATCAGTCTGACAATATTTTACCTTAGAAGTGAACAAGAAGCCAAAGAGTCATTGGGTAGAGACAGGCCTGACATTTGAGAAGTGACTAAATATTTTCTGTTGACAAAATAGAGTAAAAAAAATACCTAAATAACAGACTTCCAGAAAGCCTGGTCCCTGAGAGTATAGACAAACTATGAATTCCTGTATCACTGCAAAATAAGAAAGAATAGTATAAAAGACTGGTTGTGGAATCATACAGATTTTGAATCAAATTCTGAATTCACCAGTTCTTGGTTGTGTGATTCTGATACATTTATTACACTTTCTGAGCTTCAGTTCCTATCCTCTCAAATGAGCACAGTAATGTTTGTTTCTAAGAGCTGTGAGGGAACTTGAATTATTCTGTGCTAGGTGACAGCTATATTAGGAATTCAATAAACATTGGTTAAGTACCCCTTCTTTTATCCAGTCTTTTAAGTCTTCTCTTATTTTCCTCTGAACCCTTAAAAATCATTATTTATGCAATTATTTATTAAATACTTTCTCTAAATCATAGACAAATCAAGCATGGCCTTTATCTAGAAAGAGCCACAGTGTTGGGAAGGAAGGACCAATGCATGAACAAATGCTATACAGCCATCCTACAACCAAAATAATTACGATACAGAGTAGAACCACAAGAAATAAGTAGAGTAACTAATTTTATTTAGTCGGCTCAGGCAAGACTTTTCAGAGAGGGAGCAAAAAGTAGGCTTTGGAAGATAGGGATGAGTCGGGTCGACCTGGCTCAGTGGTTGAGTATCGATCTATGAACCAGGAGGTCACAGTCTGATTCCCATCAGGACATATGCCCATGTTGCCAGCTCTATCCCCATTGTAGGGTGTGCAGAAGGCAGCCGATCAATTATTCTCTCTCATCATTGATGTTTCTATCTCTCTCTCTCCTTCTCCCTTTTTTTCTGAAATCAATTAAAAAATATATTTTTTAAAAAGATTGGTGATGAGTTAAACTTCATGTGGTTTTAAAAATGAAAGGGAAAGCATTTCAAACTGAAAAAAAAAAACAAAACAAAAAACTATACATTACATTTATAGGCTTTACTAACCAAGTGCTTTTTGTAGATCATGCTTCGTAACGTAATTCCTAACCCACACATTGAGAAAAACTGCAGAGACTTCCACAGTAAGTGTTGTTCCTGCATAGCAATCTGCCCAGAAAATTCATGGCCACTCAACAGGGCCTGATCACTCTGTATGGTCTTCATGTCCTTAATCTGACCCAAGCTCTAGGGAAGTAACTACCAGAGGACCAGATCTCAGTAAACTAATCTTAGAAAAAGAGATCGTCTCTTATAAAGAGAAGCTCCACACCAAGCTTATCACAACATTAACATCATTTAAAAGTCTCTCCCTTCTTAGACTATAAGAAGCAGAGAAATTACAAGCCCCTTGGGCATGTCAGATATAGAAATGAATACTGAATGTTATTTTTATCAACTATTTTTGGAGGAAATAAAACAAATTATTTCCTCTAAGGTAGTGGTTCTCAACCTGTGGGTTGCGACCCCTTTGGGGGTTAAACAACCCTTTCCAGGGGTCACCTAAGACCATCGGAAAACATATATAATTACATATTGTTTTTGTGATTAATCACTATGCTTTAATTATGTTCAATTTGTAACAATGAAATTGGGGGTCACCACAACCTAAGGAACTGTATTAAAGGGTCGCAGCATTAGGAAGGTGGAGAACCACTGCTCTAAGGAAACTGCTGAACACCTTAGAGAAAGGTATCAGATAATCATTCCACAACCAGCAAATCTGAAACATCCGGAATCACATTCTGATGTGGAATACACATCAGAATCTATGTATTGAATAGATCAATGGAGTATCTTCCTTGTAAGCTAGACAGGTTCATTGCATTTAGAGTCATATACAGCAAACTATTCCATTGCCATTGCCACTCCACTGCATCTCCTTTCATGAAGACTGTTTTAATATGCTGGCCTGATTTGAAGGTGCCTGGATATGAGAGGCATTCATGAAAATCTGCAAGCATGGAATTCTTGATTTCAAGACTTGTGCTCATTTCATTGCAATACGCTGCTTTTCAAACAATGAGCATGCCATTCTCCCCATGGGGGAAAAAATAGGATTAGGAACATGAGTCCAAGGATATCCAAGGATGGAAGGCCCTGCACAGAAGAAGCTATAACTAGAAAGAGCTGAAAAGAAGCAAAGGAAAGAAAACAATGAGTTTGGCACTGTGCTAAGTACTTAATCAAAGCCTATGATAGCCATTGATATCTCTATTATAAAGATAAACTTGGGCTTTGGGTAATGAAGTGTCTGGTCAAAGAATACTATTAATAATGGGTAGAACAGAGATTGATATTTAAAAAATCTGATTTGATTTCAAAGCAAATACTCTTGACCACTCTTCTATTCTATAAAAATGAAAGGTAACCAAATTGTGTAGTGTACTTTACAGAACTTAAAGTGTATACTACACCATATTTACAGAACATACAGTATATACTGTACAATATACAGAGACCCGCCAAGACTGAACTCCTAGCCAGAGAGCCCCTCTTCTCCCCAAAGCCACAGAGTTACTCTAACTTGCCCCTCCAGCCACTTGGACACCATCTTGAATGTGGAGCAGAGGAGGCATTTGGAACAACTGAGCATTTAAAGTAGGAATGGCTATCTAAGGCCCGATAATTCACACTGGCCGCAATTTATATACTGTGATCAGTCAATTAAAGTTGAGTATTCCTGCTACACCCTCAGGGCTGCCACTTCCTGGGAGGATCAGATCCATTATAGAAAATGAAGTAGCTACATTTTATTTTATATCTGAACATACAATGAAGTTATTTTGTCCCTCCTTAAATACCAACATCCTTGTAATAAATATAGTGAAGTAAACACATGAGGAGCCCGGTAATTCATGACAGAGAAACCTCAACTAATTTGTGGGACCAAGTAAAGCCAGGTGATGTTTGCGCTGCAACCAGAAGGAGTTAACCAGGCAGCAGAGTTAAGGGAATACCCTAAACAAAATAACAACCTACAGAAAAGCCACCCACCACTGGTAGAATGAAGTAAAGGGAAATGTCTGAACAAGACCTTGTCACTATATCACAGCTGCCTGTCACAGCCAGAAATGCTCTCTAGAAATTCGTTGCATAAAAAGAAACAGAAAACAGCCCAGCCAGCATGGCTCAGCAGTTGAACATCCACCTATGGACCAGGAGGTCATAGTTTGATTCCTGGTCAAGGCACATGCCTGGGTTGCAGACTCAATCCCCAGTGTGGGGCGTGCAGGAGGCAGCCAATCAATGAGTGATTCTCTCTCATCATTGATGTTTTCATTTCTCTCTCCCTCTTCCTTCCTCTCTGAAGTCAATAAAAATATATTCTAAAAATATGTTCTTGCCCTGGCTGGTTTGGCTCAGCAGATAGAGCTTCGGCCTGTGGACTGAAAGGTCCCAGGTTCGATTCCCGTCAAGGGTATGTACCTTGGTTGCAGGCACATTCCCAGTAGGAGGTATGCAGGAGGCAGCTGATCAATGTTTCTCTCTCATCGATGTTTCTAACTCTCTATCCCTTCTCCCTTCCTCTCTGTAAAAAATCAATAAAATATATTTTTTTAAAAAATATATATTTTCTTAATTAAAAGAAAACAGAATTGTCCCAACCTTCAGTCAGCCAACTGGTTAAAAGCGTTCTGCCCAGTGAGCTCTGCATAGTCTTACACAGTGACCTGATTACTCTGCCCAGCACTAGCCCATTGTCCAGTAAAATCTGCCTGGCTGACTTTCCATAACACCCTCGTTCTGGTTATTTTAATGTCTCCACATAGCTGGAAGTTGCAGTTTCTTTCGAGTCCTGTCACTGTGTCCTCCATTACTGCCGACATTAAAAGGCCATTTGGTGGGGATACTGCATACTGAAAAGGCCATGGTGCTACAGGAGCATATTACTAAGACATGTGACTAATTAAAACCTTTCACAAGCATTTATAAAGAATTTCACCTGTTCACTCTCCCTTTGTGGGTTGCAGTCTTTGTATCTCCCTTGAATGAAGGCTTAAAGATTTTCATAAAGCCATCGCCTTTTATGATCATCATAAAAACCTTATTTAAATAGCACTTGGTAGTTTACGATATATCATTAAATCCATTCTTTTATTTGCCCCTCCCACTCTCATCTGTATGAAGAGGACAGGACAGACTACTCTGAATTCTATTTTGTACATTATCAAACCAGGGCCCAGAGCTTTAAGTACTTTGTCTAATTTATTGCTGGGGAGGAAAATCCACTACCAAAGCTTAAAACAAAAAAGATTTTATTGCATCTCACGACTCTGCAGTTAGCTGTTTGAACAGGGCTGGGTTGTGATGTTTTTCTTCCCGCATAGCACTGAGATCTCTCAGTGGTATTCACCTGGAAGATGACTGGTTTGGAAAATCCAGGATAGCTTCCCTCGTGTCTGGTGCCTTGGCAGGGATAGCTGAAAGGCTGAACTCAGCTGGGAATAGAGTAGTAACTGACAAATAAAATTACACATTTTTAAAGTTACAACGTGAAGATTTGATACACATACACATTGTAGAGTGATTACCAAGATCAAGAGGGCTTTTGGCCATGGTGCATACAGACCATGCCTCTCTAGCATGATGATCTTGGGTTAGTTACAAAAGGGAATGATCCAGTGAACTGGGCAGAAACAACATGACATTTATAACCTAACTTTGAAACTCACAGGTTTGCTTTTCCAAAATTCTATTGGCCAAAGCAATTAAAAGCTCACACAAACTCAAAAGGAGAAAGCACGAATTCCATCTCCAGTTGGGAGGAAATGTCAAAGGACCTGTGGTGATGCTTCAAGACTGCCATAGGCTCACAGGAAATAGTAAAACAGCAACTGAAACCCATGCTTTGACTCCCAAGCCCACTCCCTTGATTCACTGTCTAAGGTGTCACCCACACCTCTTGAGCCTGCAGAGCTAGACAGCTGCATGAGGAAAGAGGCTGGCAGGGAACTCTGGCAAACCAGAAAGCACAGACTTGGGGCTGGACCAAGAATCCATTGCCAACTCTATCGATCCATCCTGAAAATCTAGACTTCTTTTTAATGTGAAATATCTCAATTTGTAATTAATAGTAAAGAATTCAAATTTTTAATATGCATTCTGCAATTTCTACCCTACACCACACAGTTTCAATGTTTCTGTTTTATTTTCCTGTCTTGAGATCATTGTTTCCTTCAAAACAAGAAATCTAGGTTAAGAATTCAGGTTAGAAGTCACCCAGCCTTAGGTTCCAATGCCAGCTTGCCACTTGTTCACTCTGTGCCTGATGTTAAGTCACTTATGCTCTGTGAGCCTGTCCTTGTATATAATATGGGGATAATAATAGTAGTTATTATTATTTACTGCTGGAAAAAAAAACAACCAGAAAATGCACAAAAGAAGCCTAGCATAGTTCACGACACATAGTAGGTACTCAGTCATTCTTATTTACCATTATGGGGACAACATCCTCCCACACTTTGACAGGAAACAGTGTGGAGAACTTTCACCAGGAGTCAAAAGACCTGGGCTCCATTTCTGGAATAGTGATATCAGCCCTACCTACCTCAATGTGCTGGGGGGGAACCAACACATTTATGTGTGGAAGAACTTCATAAACTGCTCCCAACATTTAAGGCACAATTGCAGCCGAAACTGGTTTGGCTCAGTGGATAGAGCGTCGGCCTGCGGACTGAAGGGTCCCAGGTTCGATTCCGGTCAAGGGCATGTACCTGGGTTGCGGGCACATCCCCAGTGGGAGATGTGCAGGAGGCAGCTGATCGATGTTTCTCTCTCATCGATGTTTCTAACTCTCTATCTCTCTCCCTTCTTCTCTGTAAAAAATCAATAAAATATCTTTAAAAAAAAAAACATTTAAGGCACAATTGCAAATATCATCATTGGGCATTCTGACCCCCCAATCAGTTGTCAGAATCAGAAAAGCACAGGACATACTAGCTATAAGTGAATCCAGGCTGTGCGTCAGCAACCAGGCAACTAGATGGAAGGAGGCCTCTATAAATCTGAGGTCCATTTCAGGCTGTGAATCGGGGAGTCCATGAAAACAGCCATGGTCTACACAGAACCTTAATGAACAAGCAAGTAGCATGGTGAGCACTGGACTTTTAGCCAGGCCACTACTTGACTGACTGTGTGAATACCACTGAATTTCTCATGGTTAAAATGAAAAATGAATATTACCTCTTCTTGAAAGGGTTGATGTGAAGATGAACTGAACAGGCTCATGTGAATTCTATGAAAAATGTCCCATGTATACCCTTATGTTTATTAAATCTGACTCTCGGCCATTTTGAAATCAGGCAGAAGAATGAAGCTGTTTCCTCCTTAAAACCCAGAAAATACCTTCATAGACACCTGAAGGCATCTAAAACTGGTGAAATCAGTATGAGCTTTGTGCATTGCACCAATGTCAACTTCCTGGTTTGAATATTCTACTAATTTATGCAAGATATAATCATTGGGGAAAGGCACAAAATTGACCTTTCTGTACATTTTTTGGCAAATTCCTGTGAATCTATAATTGTTTCAAACTAAAAAGTTAAAAAAATATAGTCAGGGGAGAGAGAGAGAGAGAGAGAGAGAGCGAGAGAGAGAGAGAGAGAGAGAGATCAGCAAGGCACTAATAAAAATTTTAAAAAGGCAAAGACCAGGGAGTTAAAGAGAGGGAGAGGCAAGAAATCCACAGGTATTGAAGAAGGCTGGATGAAGACTGTAGGTTAACAAAAGCAGAGGACTGCTGGTCCTAAAGCCTCAGACCTGAGGGAGGCTGTTTTCTCTTTCTGCCTGGACACTTTTTGCCTGGTTAGTGTTCTGTTAAGAACCATATCTCGGGACTTGCCAGAGCAGTGGCTGCAGATAGAAATGGGTAAATGGAAAGAGGTGACTAGAAAGAGAGGGTGCACTATGAAATGGAGAAGGAGATGTGGGGGGAAATAGTGATATCAGCCCTACCTACCACACCAGAGAATGTGCCATAAAGGAATCATCTGTGACACTCTGTGTGGGTTTGTGTGTGTCCCAGAGCGTGTGAGGCAAAATCTTGAATGGCACATTTGGCTTGCATGCAGATTGGTGATCGTTTTCTTGTTTATCCTATCCACAGAAAGGTTAATTGTGCTAGTGACTGTGGTTGGGAAACAATTCCTGGAAAATCCTCTGATAACAACAGGTTGGCAGTGTATGGAAACCATCTGCTTCCCACAAATGTTAAGGTAAACTTTCAAACTTGTGGGGTTAGCTATTACAGATTGCATAGTAGTTTCGTGGAGGGAAAATACATGTTGTGTTGATGTAGACTTTCTGGATCTTCTGACACCCAGCCGAAAAGGAACACCGTGTTATAAGAAGGATGGCCTTTGGGTGTATCACAACTTTGAGTAAGTCATCTTGGTTTGCACGTATTAAGGCTAACAGAACAGGAACATCACACAAGGGAATAGAGTATTTATACTGAATGTCTCCTAAGTAAATTAAGCCTCTCTGGTTTGCTCTTGCCTTGACCCTCTAATGGGAACAGGATCATAGATGGAAGATTTGTTTCTTATAAAAATATTCAGTTTATTCTACAAAGGAACATAAAATGCTGCTCCCCTGACCCCGTGGCGTGAGCTGCTCTCAAGGGCTGCAATTGTGGTTGTTCCAGCTGCTTTGTCATGACGCGCTCTATTCCCCAACTCTTCCGACAGCACAGCTTCTTGGCTCCCACCTCCACTCTGGAGGAAAGAAATGGAAATGGCTAATGTGCTCCCAACCTAGCCAACACTGTCAGGGCTGTTAATGCATCACTCTAAGAGTACATCTCAAAGAGACAGATTCTCATGAAAATCATTCAGCTGAAGCTGAGAGAGAACATTTTAAGTAGAGTGGAATTCAAAATTATGAATGGCAGCAGGGAGTGGACACAAATCATATTTGCTAATGGAAGTGAAAAGTCTAATTGGTCCCTAGTGGTTTACAGCTCGAATAGCAACACCTTATAATGCTCAGGCCCTAGGAGACTTATGTCCATTACTTATTGAGGAATGGCCACATAAATATATGAATTCAAGTTTTAGGCTATCATAGCTCCATAGGTGATTAACACTCTTCACACAGCATTCTCCTCCTGAGTGACCATTTGTGATGCTTCCACTAAGGTATGGAAAAGCAGGGGCGGGGGAGGGGGGATATGGTTATCTACCTTAATTTGGATTTATGAACATCTTCTAGGGATAGTTACAAAAAAAGAAAACTTACAACCCAGTCAGAAGACTTCAGGGCATATAAAAGAGCACAGAATGTGGGATCAAAGATATTTGTTTGAATAGAGATTCTGTCACTAAATACTCAAACTTGTGGTAGGGACTCCACCACTCAATATTTGACCTTGTACTGGGTATTTAAACTCTCTGATCACAGGACCCTCTTAATCAAAACTGGATGGATAACAGTAATACCCCTCTCACAGGATTTCTGGATGTGATGGACAGCTGTCTCTCCATGTGACAGATAGCTATTGTTCCCTTCTTGTCAATCAGGACCCAGTTTTGCTTAGGCATTCATGTACCTGCCAGCTGTATCTTCAGGGAAAGGACTCCTCACCAAGCCTAAATGATTTATCTTGACCAGTCTAAGTCAAACATGGCTATTCCATTGCCCTGAGATAATCTGGTTTAGGCATAGGCATGTGACAAAATTCTGACCGAAGAGACATATGAGGGAAAGAAAGCTCCTAGAAAATGAATTATTTACTCTTTTGTGGAATCCAACCCCATGAAGACAAACTTCACTTCCCTACCTTAGGACAGTATTAGCTATATGTGACACCTGCAACTGCAGCAGCCATATAAGGACTATGAGAACAAAAGAGAGATAATTTGAGAGAATGAGTTGATGAATTAACAGCCAAAGAATCATCTTATCTCTGGAGTTTATTATTTACTACTAGAGGCCAGTTGCATGAAATTCATGCATGGTTAGGGTCCCTACGCCTGGCCAGTGATCAGGGCCGATCTGTGGGGTGACCAGTGGGGTGATTGGGGGCCCCCACTGGCACCCGTCTTGGCTGGCAGCCTGGCCTGGCACTGCCCACTCACTGGCCCCACCCCCTGCCACCACCAGCAGTCACCTCCCTCTCTGGAGCAACTGGCGGAGCCTTCAGGGGGGCCCCCCGCTGGCTCCCACCTTGGAGGCAACCAGCTGGGTGATGGGGGGGAGGGGAGAGGGGAGTGGGATGCCCGCTCATCAACTGGCCCTGCCCCCAATCGCCCCACCACCACTGCTGGTCACCTCCGTCTGCAGGAGGACACTTGTGGGGCAATATGGGAGTGGCACCAACCTGCTGCCTCCCTCTGCAGGGCAAACAGCAGGGCGATTGGAGGACCCCTTCTGGCACCCGCCTTGGCTGGCCTGGGGCCTGCGGGCTGGGGGAAGCTCCTGCATTGAGTGTCTTCCCCCTGGTGGTCAGTGAGTGTCATAGTACCTGGTCATTCCACTAGTTTTTTCTCTGTTCAGTTGATTTGCATATTAGGCTTTTATTATATAGGATGATAAACTTACTATGTTTCAGCCACCTTTTTTTTTCTTTTTTTTTTTTACTTGCAGCATCCAAAGGAATCCTGCCTAATACAATGTTAGAATCAAATAAGTCATGCCTCTGAAGGATTACACTCTAGGTAGGGTATGGACCAGTCATAGCTGAAACCTTACCAAAGTGGCCATCTAGCTTCAAGTCATCTCAGTCTCAGCCAGTATTCACATGATCTATCCTCTATTTACCATCTTAAGCATAAACTCACTCTGGAGGAAAATGACATCACCGAGAGCTTCATTAAGTTCCTACACACAATGTTTGGCAGTCAACTAAAGAAGCAGAATTAAGATAAAAACACAGACAATAGGAAAAAACAAAACAAAACAGTGGTGATCTGGTTTGGGTAGCCATCAGGCATGAACTTTAAAATAACTGTAAGAAACATGTTTAGACAAATAGATGACATGATGAACAATGTAGTCAGATAACTGAAACCTATAAAAAATTAAATGAAAATTGGAGACCTAAAAAATATAATAATCCAAATTAAGAATTTAATATAGTTATAACAGTGAACCAGGAGTTAGGTCAATAGAAACTATTTAAACTAACACAAGGAGAGTAAAAGTAGATGGGGATGTTAGAAAATATCATAAGAGACATATGAGAGATGATTAAAAAGTCTAACATATAATTGGAATAACACAAAGGAAGAATGCAGAGAAATAATCAAAGGCAACACAGGTTTCCCCCACTATCCAAAAGTAGAGCATGCCTATGAAAACTTTGTAAGCTGAAATGATGGTGTAATTTGAAAAAAATAATTACCATTAATGTACATGGAAAATTTTTGAGTATTTCCAGACCCCAAAGAAACCGACTAAATCATATCAAATAACACATAAAACCTGAACTAGCGCTAACATATAAAAGCAGGAACCACCTTTCAACCCAGAGATGAGGCCAGGAATGCACAAAATAAATCAAGATAAAGCGCAGATGTTCATAGACAGTTTGAAGCTATGATGGCTTAATGCTGAGATGTTACTGTAGTTCCCCAGGGAAAAGCTTGGGGCGGGGCCATTCTCACTGCTCAGGGATGTGCTGCCTCTATAATAGCTCACTGCAAACAAATGCTTAAATGTTAATTTCACTTTTTTCCTTTTTTTTTCATAAGAGAAAATATGTTCTTCAGCTTTCTTTTAGTTAGTGAAAACAGGCACTAATGCAGGTCTTTCATAAAAGTGAAGTGGTTTAACAAAAGTTCAAAAAGTAGGAGATACTTGTATTTGAAAGCCAATGGATAAAATATCACAAATCGACAGGAGACATGAAGTCACAAATTAAAGCAGGATATATGCCAAGAAAACCACACCATATCATAATAAAACTACAAAAAAAAAATCACTGTAAAAGCAGCCAGAGGGAACATTTACCTTCAAAGGAACAATAATGGAACAAGACTTAATGACTGACTTTTCAGTAGAAACTTTAGAAGCTATAAAACTATAAAAACTCTATTAAGAGTACTTAAAGGAAATAACTATCAATCCCCAAAACTAAAACAATGAAAATATACCTAACAGAAATGTTTTATGTCCTACAAAAAGTAAACATCTGCAATCATGCTTAGCACAGCTTTGTTATAAATAGCCGATAATAAAAAATAACCCATGTTTATCAGTAATAGAATGGATAAATTGTGGAATATTCATAGAATGGGATACTACATGGTAATAAAGAAAATGAATTATTATTGCACATAAATGATGGATGATTCCATAGACTGAACATTGACTGAAAGAATCAAAAAACAAAAGTACATACCATATTTCATTTATATGAAGTTCAAGAGCAGAAAAGACTAACTCATGGTTAGAGACATAGTGAGAGAACACAGAATTGTGGGAGGAGTATGGGAGAACTTTCTGGAGCTCAATATGTTCAAAGCCTTGATTTGGATTGTGGACATGGAAAATTTCATCAAGCTGCACACTTTAATATTGGGTGCTATTGAGTGTATATAAGTTATTCCTCAATAAAAACAATGTTACTTATTTAAAAGGAAAAAAATAAAAATTTAAATAAAAATATTTCCATAAAAGCTAACAAACCAAAAGCCCCAAGAAAACAATTGTCAACAGAACCACACTAAAAGAATTGTTAAATGTAGTTCTTCAGACAGTAAGCAAATTATCCTAGACAATAAAATCAAAATGTGGGAAAGAATTAAGGGCAATTAGTAAAAGTACATAAGTAGAGAAACCTAAATGAATTTTGTCTGCACAAAACAACAATGTCTTGTGAACACTACAATGTATATAGTACTTTTATTGACATTAATAATACAAAACCAGGAAGAGAATAAAGAAAGTATAAATGTTCTAAATCCTAGCAATGTCTGTAAAAGATGTAATTTATTTTTTAGTGTAATTAGTTTAGAATGCTTGCTGTAATTTCTAGGACACCCACTAAAATTATGACAAAATAATATATAACTAACAAGCTAATAGAGGGGAAATAATAAAATGATAAACATGGTAGAAAAAATAGAACCCATAAATATACCAGTAAATATATTAAGTGTAAGTGGACTAAATATTTTTATTAAAGACAAAGGTTATCAGATTGAATAAAACAAAACACAGCAATATGCTCCTTGAAATAGACATTCTTTAAGTATAAAGACATTGACAAACTATAAGCAAAAGGATAGCTTTTTGGGCTGGATTTCCACAGATGTAGATCCTGATATAAGAATTTGAGTGAAATCCCTATGTAATAAAAGCCTAGTATGCTAAGTGTCTGGTCATCCAGTCGTCTGTTCAACCAATCAAAGTGTAATATGTTAATGATATGCTAAGCCCACTCAAACGCTCGCCATGATGTGCACTGACCACTAGGGAGCAGACGCTCCAACTGGTAGGTTAGTTTGCTGCTGGGGTCTGGCCCATCAGGACTGAGCGAGAAGGGCCAGACATGCCCTGGAGCCCTCCCACAATCCTTCCCTGGCTGGCGAACCTCCCGCATCCCTCCCTGGCCCCAATCGTGCACTGGTGGGGTCCTTCCACCTGGCCCATGCCCTCTCACAATCCAGGACCCCTTGGGGGATGTCAGAGAGCTGGTTTCAGCCCAATCCTGCAGGCCAGGCCAAGGGACCCCACTGGTGCACAAATTCATGCACCAAGCATCTAGTATAGGGTATAAAACAGTTGTCTCAATTGAGGGGTAAGGAGGTTGAAAAAGTTATCCATAAACTCCCATTCTTTGTTGGTAGAAGGCTGATCCTGCTGACTATCCATTCCCCCTACTTCCTGCCTCCCTTATGAATAAATTAAAATAAAACTCTGGGACAGAGAGTTGAAGATGCCTTAAAAAGGACTCATAGGATGCTTTGGTATATCCCAGAAGAGTGAATGAGCAAGACATCAATAACTTCTGCTACAAATGAAAGAATATATACCATGAAACCCCTAGTCAAATAGATATTAGTATAGCTGTACAAATACCAGATAATGTAGGCTTTAAGGCAAGACCCATTAGAAATTTTAAAAAATATGTATTTTATAAGATAAAAGAAAGATTTAGCATTAATTAGACTCAATTGCATAACATCACAATATATTAAATATAAATTGACATAAATTGAAAGCAAGATAATTCTATACTCATAGCTGGAAATATTAACATGACTGTCTTAATAACTGACATATACACAATAAAGATATCAGTAAGAAAAATGATCTAAGAAACAAAAATGATACTTTAGAACTAATTGATAGATATAGAACAATACAAGTGAAAGAAATAGTAACAGAACATACATTATTTTCAAGTATGCATAGAACATTTATCAAAATTGACCATATGCTAGACCATAAAGCAAGTCTCAACAACATGTAAATAAATTCAGTAATATAGAATATGCCCTATGAACACAGTGCTTTACAGCTATAAATTAGTAACAAAAAGCTTAATAGGAAATCCCTAAAACTAAAGATTATGTAAATTATTTCCAAAAGGCCTTTAAATGAAAGAATAAATCACAATGGAAATTAGAAAATATTTTTACTAAATTATAATAAAAACATATATCAAAACTGTCAGAATGCTGATGACGTATTGTCTTAGAAGATAATGTACAACCTTTAATGCATATTTTGGAAAGTAAATTTTTAAAGGTCAAAATCCAATGTTTTTAATCATCTACTCAAAAAGTAGAAAGAATAGCACAGCCAATGTTGCTCAATGGTTGAGCATCAACCTTTGAACCAGGTGGTTGCATTTTGATTCTGGGTTGTGTGCTTGGTCCTCACTAGCGAGTATGCAGGAGGCAGCCCATCAATGATTCTCTCTGATCATTAATGTTTCCATCTCTCTCTCCCTTCCCTTCCTTTCTGAAATCAATAATATATACACATTTTTAAAAGTGGAAATAATAAAATTAAAAAGCAGAAAATGAAAAAATACAATACAGAACACTAATGAAGGAAAAGTGATTATTTGAATAACAAAATGAATAAATGTTTAGCAAGACTGAGGGGGGAGGGGAGAGAGAAAGATAGAAGGGGAGTAGGAAGTGGGAGGGAGGGATGGAGAATGAGACTGAATACTTTATAATAAAAGGCTAATATGAAAATTGACCAAACGGCTGAATGACTGGTCACTATGATGCGCACTGACCACCAGGGGGACTCAATGCAGTAGCTGCCCCCTGGTGGTCAGTGTGCTCCCATAGGGAGCACACCTCTCAGCCAGAAGCTGGGCTCATGGTTGGCGAGCACAGTGGCAGTGGCAGAAGTCTCTCCCACCTCCAAGCAGTGCTAAGGATGTCCGACAGCTGGCTTAGTCCCACTCCCCCCAGAGAGCAGTCTAAGACATCAGTTGGACATCCCCTGAGGGCTCCCAGCCTGCAAGAGGGTGCAGGCCAAGCTGAAGGACACACCCCTAGTGCATGAATTTTGTGCACCAGGCCTCTAGTCTGGTATTAAAAAAACAAAAAGCATATCACAGCATATTCTACATATTGTTTTAAAAACAAAGAAAATGAGATATTATGAATAGTTTCATGACCATTAATTTTACATTGTAAATGAAATTGCCAAATTTCTTTAAAAACAAGGAATAAAACTTGGCTAAACTGACACAAGAATAAGTAGAAAACCTGAAGAATCTATTACTATTCAAAAAGTTAAGTCTCCAATTAAAAAACAATCCACCAAATGTAGAAGTCTCCTGTAAGCTCAGACAGCCTCACTGGTTAATTCTTCCATATATTTAAGGAGAAAATATCATCAATCTTGCACACATTTTTCCAAATAATAGGAAAGTGGAGCTAACTTTATGAGACCAGCATAACATTGACTCAAAAACTTGGCAAAGATTTTACAAAAAAGAAAAATGTTAGAGAAATTTTTCTCAAGAACCTGTAAAAATCCTAGACGTAATACTAACACATCTAATCCGGTATTATGTAAAAATAATAGTGGCCAAGGCCAATTAAGGTTTATTTCAAAAATAAAAATGTCTGGTTTGTTTAGTTCTCAAAATTCAAACCATGTAATTCAGCACAAATGGAATAAAGAGCAAAGTAATATAATAATCACAATAGATGAAAGCATTTGATAAAATCCAATACTCTTTAATCTAAAAATTCCTAGCAAACTTGAAATAGAATAAATTTCTTAATTGGATAAATACCATCTATTAAATTCATTAAGTATCATACTTAATGAAATATTGATACTTTCTCACAGAAATTGGGAATGAGACAATAATGTCTGCTATTGCCATTTCTATTCAACATTGTATTGAGTATTTGGCTGGTATAGCAAAGGGAGAAAAAAATTTAAAAGTATAATAACTGGAATGGTAGAAACTAAAATGCCTTTATTCAATGATGACATGATTGTATGCAATAAGTAACCTAAAAGAATATACAAATTAGAATTAATAAGTGAAACTAGAAAGATTAACATAAAAATTGTATTTTATATAGCAATATAGAAAATCATATTTTAAAAATAATAACATTCACAATAGCATCAAAGACATGAAAAATTTAGGAAGAAAATTAACAAAAGATTTACAAGACACAACGATGAGACATTACTAAGAAAAATTAAAGAAAACCAAAATAAATGAAGGCATATGCCATGCTTATGTATTGGAAAACTCATACTGTGAAAATGTCATTTCCCTCCAAAATGATTCAGTGGGATAGTGTCGATTCAATATTATCCCATTCAACATTTCCAACAGGATTAGTTAATATTGCTTTTGTGGAAAATGACCAGCTGTTTCTAAAATTCGTGTGGAAGTGTAAAAGGCCAAGAATAGCCAAGACAATCTTGAAAAAGGCAATAGTGGAAGATTTACCTATAAGATATAAAGACTTGTTTAAATCTGCACTGATTAAGATATTATAGTATGGTGTATGAGTAGATAAATATATCAATAGGAGACAAGAGAGGGCTTAAAAATAAACCAATGCATACATGGTCACTTGATTTTGACAGGTTTTTCAGCAGTACAGTAGGAAATAATGAACTTTGTATAAATGGTACTAGGTCATCTGGAAATTCTTATGGGAAAAAATGAATCTTGATCCCTCCCTAACAACAAACATAAACTAATCCTCAATGAAATGTAGATGAAAATTTGAAAAGTGAAACATTAAAAGTTCCTATTTAAAAACAAAACAAAAAACCTTTATGACCTTAAGGCAAGCAAAATTTTATTAAACAGAGTACAAAATCACCAATATAAAAGAAAAATTTATAAATCTGACTATATAAAATTTAAAAACTTTTATATGCTAAAAGACAGCACTTAGAGAGTGAAAACTCAAACCACAGGAGGCTATATTTGCCATATGTATACATAGCATAGAATCCATATCCAGAATTTTTTTTAAAAAAAAAGGTCTACAGATCAAGAAAAAGAACAATTGAACAGGCATTTCACAATAGAAGATATCCAAGTGGCCAATAGGCATATGAAAAGTTACTCAACATTATTAGGCATTAGAAAAATGCCAATTGAAATAAAAATATCACTATATACCCAACAGGATGGGTTTATCAACAAAAGGCCACTGCCATCAATACAATGCCAACAGGAGTCCCCAATATGGTGTGTAGTAAAAGAAGAGAGTGAGTATTCGGATGAACAGTTTATAAACTGAGAAAAAATAGCCTCCAGAAGAAGCCAAAAGTATACTCCCACAAGACAAAGGGAATGCCTGCTTACATAGAGAAAGTGCCTACCCTGTCCTTGATTAGTCCATTTCTATGCAAATGAAGAATCCAAATTTGCACAGTTTGATTGATCCACATAACACTGTCCTGATTGGTTGGAATCACACATGCTAATTGGTCATTATGGAGCTACTCTGCTTGGAGGATAAAGATGCAAATGAGAATATAGCTTCACAGCTCCAATTGGACAGAAATAGTCTCAGCCCATGGGTTGAAATATAAATCCAGGAACTCCTTTTTAAGGTTCAGCTCAGAAGGCAGGAATACAGTACAGGAGGCTTGACAGCCTAGTCCTTGAAAGACAGAGTGTTTGATAAATACCAATAGAAAGTAAGAAAGAAATATACAAGTTATATGAAGACTGGTAGAAAGGAAAGGAGGGAGGGAGGGAGAGGCTGACACTTCAATATAGTCAGGGATAGTAAACCGTGGGCAACCTCTGTCCGGCTAGATGTCTGACTCACTGACATAACTTATACAAAAAACTTTACAACTACAGCATTCAATTAACTCCCAAGTACCAAACTCTGAGTTTTTCTTCAAGTAATGCCCACCAGGTATTTTATACCCATAATATAGGTGAGTATAATGAGGCTTAGAAAGGTTAGATAACTGCAAAATCATAAAATAAAAAGACGGAAGCAAAAATTTGAATCCCTGTCACTTCCAGGCCATATTCTTAACTGTCACTGTCTACCACTAACAATAGTCAGTAGTTACCTATTCAGATGTTTGAAAGCCTAACTAAATCACAAGGCCTAAGGTTCACCCACTTCCCAAACTGTCTTCCTAACATGTATCTTCCTCTACCTTTGACGAACAGTAAAGATGTTACTCAAGAAAGGAAAGGTGATAAGGCATACCACCAACTTGATTTCCTACAAGCTGTCTAAAATTGGGTCACCTAGCCTGGCCAGCATGGCTCAGTGGTTGAGCTTCGATCTATGAACCAGGAGATCACATTTCAATTCCTGGTCCGGACATATAGCCAGATTGCAGGCTCATTTTCCAGTGTGGGGTGTTCAGGTGGCAGGCAATCAATGATTCTCATTATTAATGTTTCTATCGCTCTCTCCTTCTCCCGTCCTCTCTGAAATCAATAAAAATATATGTAATAAATAAATAATAAATTGGGTCACCTACAGTGTGTGCAGGGTTTGCACATGCAGGTGAAGACAGCGGGACTCTAAAACAGCGTTACACACTTCTACCCTCTAATGGCATGGAAGTGTACATGAGATTAGCAGCCCTAGCAGATTATTGAAAAATATGTTCTGCAGAAGGAGCAATTTTCCAAAGAAGAGGGGACAGAGGGAAGCATGCTGGAGTCAAGCCTACACTACACACAGGGTACGTAAGATCTGTAGATTTCTACAGACACCACACACTCCTCTAACTATATGATCTAAACCCAGATACCTCACTTTTTCATTTTCCACATCTATAAAATAAGGCACTCGATAGGGCAGTAAATAAAATAATAAACCCAAGATGCTTATTACACTGAATGCAGAATTGCTCTGTAGATGGTAGCCATTAGTGATAACAGTAATCCCCAGCTCAAAGACCTGGGAACAAAGGCCCAGAGAGGTTGTGACTTGCCCTTGGTCACATCCATTGAACACTCTGAGGAGGAGATCACAAGTATAAGAGCCTGGGCCCTGCAGACATCCTTTGCACTCTGGGAATTATACAAATGATTTATCAATGATGACATCTGGCCCCGAGGGAGAAAAGGCTCACTTTTTAGCTGTGCTTAAGGCCAATCGTATCATAATCGTAATGCCTTGTGCTGCATGGTGCTTTTATTTTTCAAAGTGTTTCCCATCAATTACATCATTTTACTTTTAAATATCCCTATGAGTCAGGGAAGACATTATCACCATTAGTTGTTGTTCTTATTGATTTTTTTAATGCTCTGCTTGTTATAGAGCAAATATAGCCATTCCTATTTTTAAACTGTTTGCAATATATTTTTTCATGAGTCCTGGTGCTTAGCTTTCTCTGACTTAATTGTTGTCTCCAAATTAGAAATGGCAAATTTCCTTGACAAATGTATGGCAAGATGGCTTAGGAAGAGAATCACTATGGAGGAGAAGACCTGGAAAAACATTTTTACTACACACAAATGGATTACAGAACACGTGTTTCCCAATCCTGAACTTCTGCCGAAGTCAAAGTCCGGAGGACCAAGGAATCTGTGAACTAGCTAACGCCACAAGTTAACAGCTATTCACATGGGTTCCAGCAGTTGCCAAATGAATGCATTTCTCAATGTAAACAGAACTAAATGAAAGTCTGGGCCTCAGGAAATCTTGAAATCTGCCAAGTTACTCCAGCTACATGGAAATGAGTTCTTATCTTCTCATTACACAGAGCAGAGAGTCTAATGCAGATGGAGAGTTCTCATCTAGGTAAAGGTCAGGAGTCCCAGATTCTGCCACTCAGTTTTGCCACTGACTGTCTGATGTTAAGAAAAATACATACATACATACATACATACATACATACATACATACATAAAAGTGACAAAGGCTTGCTCCACCAGGGATAAGTTCCTAGGGAGAGTATCTGGGGAACACATCAAAGGGCCACCACACTCATCCTCAATAGAATTCAGCCAGGTGAAAACAGAGGCAGAAGATTCTAGGTAGAGCAATGGGCATGCATGCATTGAGGAAGATGCTAAAAGACATTCCTTAAGGCAGAATCTGTGGGAACTGATTGGTCAGAGATGAGATCCTTATTGAATAATATAAGATAAGCAGCTACCACGTGATAAAGGTCTATCTTTTCAGGGGATTTCACTCTTTTTCCTAAAACAGTATGCACATCTACAAAAACAAGGCAGAGAGGGGCTTAGCTGCTCAACTTGCTTTGCTAGTCCAACATTCTTGAATGGGTCTCTCATGATAAACAGTTTCACAGCCCACATCCAACGCCCTATGGAGAATTTGATTTCATAGTCTGGTTAAATCACTCATTAGTCATATGTCTTTGAGCCTCAGTTTCCCCACTGTTAAATGTTGACAGTCAGAAACTAGTTCACTCTTCTTTTCTACATGCCACATGAGACCAACACTTTAACGAAAGGAGAGTTTCGATATCACCTCCTGCTCTATGATTTTATGCATTTATCATAAAGCCTGATTTTACCATCAGCCAGTTACCACTTATTTTTTTAAAAAAAGGAAAAATCACTGCATAATAAGACTCTTGTGGGAATGGTAAATGAATTGGAACTCACAAAAATCAAGTAGCAATATGATTCAGCTGCTTGTTCCCTCCAGCCTGGACTGCGCTTTGCATGAGAAATGAGCTCATCCTTGAATGTAGCAGATTCTGCTTGTTTGGGTAGTGCTTCTAATCAAGGCATATATATATATATTTTCCCTCAATCACAGGAAAACAAATTGTCAGTGGCATATTGCTTTGATATTTCAACCATTTGCTGAATTTCCAGTCCTCCAAAATATCTTCAAGAGAAGCATGAAGCATGAATAGGACAAACTAGAGAACCCAGTATTTATGAGCCTATTCAAACCTTATAAAGATTTGATCAGCAAATATGCCAATTGATACATCATAATGTTTTACAACTGTAGTTGTCTTGGTCTATAAAACTTATAATTCTGAAGGGATTTCTGCTTTTTTGGCAGATATTTCTGTTTTACTGCCACCTAGTGATGTATATTAGAACTGGCAGTTTTGCTGCTGGATTTCCAGGAGGCTGAAGACTTTTTGAAGCATAAGACACAACATGGATGGAACTGGAGAGCATTATGCTAAGTGAAATAAGCCAGTCAATGAAAGAAAAATACCACATAATCTCACTCATTTATGGATAATAAAGACCATTATAAGGGAGACATATGTAATACTCTAATACTTTAAGCATTAAAACAAAACAAAACAAAAGACACAAAGTAATGATGCTAATATGCATCTTTCTATCCTGCATCACTTATCTCACCTTTCCCATTCCACATCCAAATAACCCCCTCTACACACACACACACACACACTATTCTATCCAGAATCTATAAAGCTCTCGTATGAATTTATGCCCTATGAGGTAGTATAGGTCCCAAATCATTTTATGTTAAAGAGCCCTGATTTTTAATATCTACCAGAATATTAACAATGGCAATATTTTACCCCCATTTTGATTCCTCTCTCCAAACTTTCTACCAGTTGGAATGCAATACAGAGGCACTTCCAGTCTTCTGACAACAGAGATCCAGAGTTGATGTTGAGGAGTCACAATTGGCTCCTCAGGAGAATACTAAGCTAACCTTGGAAGACTCATTGCACTGGACAAGCACACTGGGGTTTCAAGTGGAGCCCCTTTCTTGTGAAGGAGCCAGAAAAAGTCCCAGTTACAATGTACCAAGATATGAAGAAGAGAGTTCCCACTGTACAGAAGCTCTATGGGTTCCCACAGAAATATTGGTTCTAAAGCTCCACGATAATTTTGAATCCCTAAATCAATGAGTTTCAACCTCAGGAAGTAGAGTCCCCACAATTAGTATTTGAAATGAGGTGGGATGTATCTTTTGCAGACCACAGTAAATGGAGTGCACTCCTAGAATCTCATGCTCAGGAGTTAGGGATGCTGAATGTCCTCCCGTCATCTGGACAGTCCCTCACACTGAAAAATGTTCCATCCAGAATGCCAGCAGTGTTCCCACAGGGAAACATAGCATTCACTAAAGGACTGGGATAATTCTTCATTCTCCTTTTATTCTTGATAAAGGATTTTCTGAACTTCTTCATGTCAGACCTTGGAATAGAATCTATGGATTTGATAATAAACACATAGCCTCCTGCCCTGGCTGGTGTTGCTCTGTGGTTAGAGTCAACCCTTCCACCAAAAGGGTTGCAGATTTGGTTCCTGGTCAGGTCGAGAGCACATACCTGGGTTGCAGGTTCGATCTCTGGCCCTCATTTGGGTACATGTGGTAGGCAACTAATCAATGTGTCTCACATGTTTCTCTCTCTCCTTTCACCCCCCTTCCTCCATCCCTTCCACTCTCTCTAAAAATCAATGGAAAAATTAACAACAGCAACAAAAAAAGACACAGCCTCCCATTAATCTAAAAGGACCCCAGTGGGTATTCTGTGCATTCTCACCAACAGACCAACACTGTACTTCTGTTGGTTTCTTTCTTTGTCTTGAGGATATGGTAACTGGCCAGGAAGCAACTTGAAGATAGCACAGTCTTGCTCAGGCACAAATGAGGGTACCCTCCAGGAGGGTGGTGACTGCCAGCCAAGGATACTGTGGTCCGGAGCACTCAAGAGCATCACACCCTCAAGAGACTGCAGAGCTGCATTCTGATTCTCATGGTGATCAGCCAAGCGGAGGGAAATAGCCTCTTTTTTCTCTTGTGAGCTACACTTTGTCACCTGATCACCAAACAAGTGCCGCTTGTGTCTCTGTGTCTCAGAGTCTCCCCACGTCATCTCCTTTAACATCTACTTCTAGTTGCAAGCAGACATGGGTAATAGGAGGGACACCTACATTTCAGACAAACACTATATTGTCCACTTTGTTCCAGGCTCAGTCCTAGACACCCACATAAAATCATATTATTTTCCTTCAGCAACTCCTCTCCACCCCTGGAAAAACCCTCATGCAATCCTACTGCTGAGGCTTACCAGTGCAGTCCATCAGATACTTCTAAATCCCAGTGTAGACTCAATGTTTAACACCAACTCCCACTACATATGAACTGAATTAGTGTCCTTATATATGTTGATTATTGATAGATGATTGATAGACAGACATATAATAGACTATCACATATAAAATATTTGACAATTAATTTTAGCCATGATCATAATGAATACATTTTTGACAATTATGTTGTTATCCACATCACTTTATTTTTTTTAATTTTAATTGATTTCAGAGAGGAAGGGAGAGGGAGAAAGGGATAGAAACATCAATGATGAGAGAAAATCATTGATCATCAGCCTCCTGCCCACCACCCACCAGGAACTGAGCCAACAACCTGGGCATGTGCCCTGACCGGAATCGAACTACGACCTCCTGGTTCATAGGTTGATGCTCAACCACTGTGAACACCGGCTGGGCATCCATGTCATTTTAAAAGTGAAGAAATTGAGTCTCAAAAGTCACAGAGCAATTAGTTCATAGAGTGAGGAACTTATCTTTCTCTAAGTTCAAAGCTCAGGCACTCTAATTGATTTAACTGCACTGGCTCTACATTCCACTCTCTGGAAAAGAAAGAGATCTGGAAACCAGCTAGTATTACTATCACATATAGGCACCTGTGCGTATGTAAATTATATAGGAGTTCTACATTCCTAGTACAGGTTTCTCTGCCATCACACTGGGACCAGGAGGTGTTCCTCTGGAGGCGGTGGTCTGTGATGGTTAGACTGCAGCTTGCAGTGACAAACGAGGTGTCAGCTGTGTGTCAGCAGAGCTTACATCACAGGTAATGTTCACCAGCGTAAGCTACTCTGGAGGTAACAACCAGCAGATTACAGAAATAAGTTGATATGTTTCTTTCATTATGTGTTGTGGGTGGATAAACCATCAACATTTCCTCTAACTGAAAGTGGCTGATTGGAAATTTTCTGTTAATAGTATATTAGAAATCTTACATATCTCTATTTTGTTTGTAAATATAATCTTGTTCTAAATCATAGTGATTTTTCTGGAAATGTGGGTGTGGCAGATATTCCAAGGG
>NW_006294339.1:7611414-7618679 GCF_000327345.1 Myotis davidii | reverse complement strand
TCTTTCTCTCTTTCCAGGTTCACAGAGACCGTACTTGTCAGCCCCCTTTCTTACTAGGTAGAGCCACGTTAACCATCTAGCCAACAGGCTATTAGCAGAAAGAGTGCATGTGTGACTTCTAGAACTAAGTACCAAGTTCAAGGTGAATAATCCTCCAGAACTTTTGTCTCTTGCCACAGCCATCATGGAAGCATGTGTTGAAATGGAAGCACCATGCGATCCTCAGAGACCAGATAGCTGAGGCAACACATATAAGATAATCATCCAGGAGACTTGCCCATATCCCCAAAAGAGTCCACATGAATTTAAATAAAATTTCTGCCCTCTCCCATTTGGCTCAGTGGATAGAGTGTTGTCCTGCCAACTGAAGGGTCCCAGGTTCGATTCCAGCCAAGGGCACATGCCCGGTTGCAGGCTCAATCCCCAGTAGGGGTGTGCAGGAAGCAGCCGATCAATGATTCTCATCATTGATGTTTCTATCCCTCTCCCTCTCCCTTCCTCTCTGAAATAAAAAAAATATAGAAAAATAAATAAATAAACTTTTGCTTTCTTAAATCACTGAGATTTAGGTGTTGCCTCTTACTACAGCATAACTTGGATTCTCCTCACTAATACTGTGGGTGAGGAAATTTCATTCATACTGTAAAACATCATACACACCTCTCTCAAAAATAATATATGCATTTAATCCAATACCCCAGGTCTTCTGCAGTCTGGTCCAATTCTACCTTCTCAATGTTGTCTTCCACCATTCTGCAAATGAAACTAGACCCTATTTCTTGACCACATCTCACAATTTTGTGCTGTTTTTATTGTTATTCTTTTTACTTCTACTTATATTATCCCCTCTGCATAGCACAGTCTCTTCCTTTAAAAATGTCAAATTACTACCTATCTTTAAAAGGCCTTTATAAGCTAATTCTTCCATGAAATCTTCTCTAATTCTACCATTCTGAAGTAATCTTTCTTTTCTTCAAATTTTATGTTTAGTTCTTGTTAATCCTTTTCACTTTATATCTTGCATTATGGTTATTTATGAGCACCTTTTATCTTTCCTATTGGTAATCTTGAGAGGGACATTTAAGTCTGACTCTTCATTTTTATCCTCAGCAACTCAACCCGGTGCCTTAAAATTATGCTCAATAAATATTTAATAGATACAGATATATCAGTGATGTTAATATTGTAAGTTTTATCATGAAATCAATTTGAACCCTTGGGGATGCTGTCAAGAAGCAGTCCTTTCCTCGTCTACTTTCTTACTGTCCCCCAACCCCAAAGGCAGCATTATCCTAACCAGGTCATGGGTAGTAGTGGGTGAAGATATTGGACATTGTAAAGTTCTGCATCTACATGGGGTCCCTCTTCTAGGCCATGAAGCACCATTAGGAAATGGAGCAGGCTTCCCTCTTTTCCCAGAAGCACTCAGGAATTGAGGGGCTTATGGAACTTGGGCTTGGGAGCTGGTATTAAGCTTGGAACTGGGAGGAGAGTAGCAGCCGCATCGATATTTACTGACAATGTGGGGTGAGCCTGTACCTGTGCTAAATGCTTTATGTATGCTTTATCACTTTCCCTTCCCAAGAACAGCAGGGAGAGCATATATAGCCTAATGGGTAGTGCTTAAGCTCTATAACCACATTGCATGTGTTCAAATCACTACTTTGTCCTCTAGAGTATAATATCAGAAGTCTGGAAAATGTGGTTAATTAATTGTGTGACCTAGGACAAGGTACTTCTCTTTGCCTCAGTTTACTTAATTAAGAATAATGCTCCCTACCTCATAGAATTAGGATGATGGTAAATGTGTTGGTAAGTATAAGACATTTAAAAGAGGGCCCTCACATGATAAGTGTATGATGGATATTGCTCTGAAAAAAAAATGAGTGATATAATTATTGCTATTATCCCCTCTTTCCAGATTAGGATACTAAGGCCCAAGGACAAGCAAGTAGTAAGTGGTACAGTTGAGATTTGAACCCAAGCCTTCTGGCCTCAGAGTCAATGTTCTTAATTCTTCTACCCATGCAGTCTCTTTGAGACCCTCAGAAACACTGAGCAAAAATGTGACAAAGAAAATCCATTTTCCACCTGGCTGGATGGAGGAATGGTTAGACAAGATCACTTGTAAGGTCCCTTTCAACCTTCAGATTCTGTGATTTATAGATGTCAACACCTAAGAGCATGGAAGGTTCCTAACAACCCAGGAATCCAGAGCACAGGTGACCAGAATGTTATCTCTTTGCTTTAGAACTTCTATTCTGAAGTGGCTCTCTAGAATCTTTTATTATAACCACATTTTTCCAGGCCTCTTTTATTATACTCTAGAGGTTAAAATCATATGCTCCAAGGAGGAAATGCAATGCTTTAGAGTCAGACAGATGTGAATATGAATCATTGCTCTACCATTTATTTGCTTTAAAACCTTAGGCAAATTACTCAACCTCCTATCAAATTAACCTCTACCAGGTTTCTGCACCTTATAACTTTCTGGGTTCTGTCCTTCCCTGTAGCTAAGAAGGTTTGTAAAAATCAAGTATGTACATGATTCTGCAATTATCTTCCTTTCCCCAGTGCAACAATTCATCAGTTCAGATTTTTCCCTAAAGTGTCTCATTTTTATAGTTCTATGATGCCAAACATAATTTTTCCCTAGTAAATGAGAATAACAAAGTCTGAGTTTACTATGAAATGATATAAACTCACAAATTGGGGTGGGTGACTTTCTTTCTCATGGTCTGGAGAATCAGAAAACACCAATGTGTATCAGAGAAAAGAAAAAAGGATACTGATTCACAAAGAGCATCAGAGACAAGGGTTAGTAAAAGAAAATTCTCCATATCCCTGCCTGTCCCAGAGGCCTGGGTTCATTTCTCCACTTTGGTTCCAGGAGAAATGCCCTTTTTGTTAGAGTTGGCTTTAGTGGAGTTTATGCTATTTATCACCAAGAGTCCAACACTCTGAGGCCAGATTTCTCATCCGTAGAAGAAAATAATATATCTCTTATAGGATCATTATTGAAATTAAATAAGATACTATACCCAAGAACTGGAACATAGTAAACCTTAAATAAATAGTAGATACTATCCTTTGTTACTATTATACTCTTATAAGTTATCCAACATGTTTGTTTTCTTTCATGTAGTTAACATATATTGATGATGTCATTCTATGTGCCAGCACTATGCTTAGAATTGACTATATGGTAAGTAAGACATAGTATTTACTGTCAATGGGAGCAACTGAACAGGGAATAAAGTTATTAAACCAGTAATTGCCATTGAGAGTGGTAGGTGTCAATGAAGAGAGAAGACCATCTGCCTAGACACACTGAGAACAGATAGCTTCATGGAGTTAGTCACATTTGACCTTGAAAGTTAAAAACAGGGCTATGGGGAAGACATTTCAAGCAAAAACAGCAACCTTTTCGAAGATATGATGGATAAAACTCCGTAGAAAGTTTAAGGAACTGCAGGTAACTTGGTGCAGGGTCAGTTAATAAGGAGGAAGAGAAAGAGGTGGGAGATGAGGTTGTAGAACTGAGCAAGAGTCAAACCAAGGAGGCAGACTAAAGAACAGGTGTATTCTCCTAAGGAGGTAAGGCTGATGGCAACATACCCTTATCATATTCCAAACACTAGTCTAAACATTTATGAACTCATTTTAGCCTTACTTGATAGTTGGTATTAGTATTATCCTAAAGAAAATACAATTCCAGAAAGGCAAAGGAGCTTGCTTGAATAATGCCACCACACTAAGTGCAGAGCCAGGTTTTAGAGCAGGACCTGTTATAAGGTGAAATGTGTCTTAGGTTGGCTGCTATAAAATAAATAAAAAAATTAAAAAAAAAACACATAGGGCTTAAACAACAAATATTTTTTTCTTACAGTTTTGAAGTCTGGGAAGTCCAAGATCAAGGTACCAGCCAAATTGATTCTTGGAGAGAGTCTTCTTCCTAGTTTTCAGAGGTATATCTTCTTGTACCTATACAGGGTAGAGAGAGGAAGCTCTGGTCCCTTTATTTCTTATAAGGGCACTAATCCAATCATGAGGCTCCACCCTCATGACCTCTTGGAAACATTATCCAATTACCTCCAAAAAAAGGATCCACAATGGGAGTAGAGCAGCTCTTTAACATATGAATGATGGGTGGCCAGGGAGAGCACAAGCATTCAATGAATAGCAAGCTGTGCTCCAAAAATATCTATATATATAAAAAGCTAGGGAGCATATTGGCCATAATGACCATAACAACTGGTCACTATGATGCCCACTGTGGCCAGCAAACCAGCCGGATCAGGGGGAAGGGCTGGTCGGCCAACCTCACGGCCCCTCCCCTCTGCCAGCCTGCCCCTTATCGCACCCCCCACCCCAATTGGAGGCAGGGCTGGACAGCCAACCTCCTGCATCCCCTCCCCCTGGCCAGCCCTGCCCCTCTTCACTCCCCCACCTCAACTGGGGGCTGGGATGCCAGGCATCTTGTGGCTGTGGGCACCACCAATTTTGAGGGAGTGGCAGCCCCCCCCCACCCTGATCAAGGGCAGAGCCGGCCAGCCCCTCCCCGAGACTGCTGGTCCTCGATCTGCAGCCCCCACCCTATTTGGCCCCTGAACCCCAATAGGGGGCAGGGCCCACAGGCCAATTGCCTGCGGCCCCTTCCCCCAGTTGGTCCAGCCCTGATCAGGCTCAATCAGGGCTGGCCTGCCAGCCAACCTCCTGCCATCTCCTCCTCCCGACAGGCCCAGCCCCAATCTGCCCCAATTGGGGCCAGGCCAGCCGGACCCCACTTATGCATGTATTCATGCACTGGGCCTCTAACTTTTTTTGAAGTCCCAACCCTCAGTATCTGAGAGCATGACCTTTTATGGAAGTAAGGTGATGGCAGATGTGTCTGGTTAAGATGAGGTCATATCGCAAATATGAAGAAATAAAAAATTCTAATTAGAAAATATTAACAATAGCTAAGATATGGAAACAACCTACAGTATCCACTGATAGATAAATAAATAAATAAATAAATAAATAAGATGAGGTCATATGGAGTAGAGTGTATCCCTAATACAATATGACTTGTGTCCTTATAAAAAGGGGACATTTGGACACAGACCCCCACATAGGGAGAAAGCTATATGAACATGAAGACAGAGATTTATAAGCCAAGAAATGCTAAAAATGGTCAGTGAGTGACCAGAAGCAAGGACACAAGCATGGAACAGATACTCCCTTACAATTTCCAGATTCACCAAACCTAGTGACACCTTCTTAAACCTCTGGCCTCCAAACTGTGAACTAATAAGTGTTTATTGTTGTTTAATCCACCCCCTTGGCAGTACTTTGTTACGGACCCCTAGTAAAGTAAATATAGGACCCCAAATCGGCCTACCTAATCAGTATGCTACACAGTCTTGTTTTTCCAGAGCCATGATAGTATTTTAAAGAGGAAAGAAACCTGGCCATATTTACATCCTATTCTAAAATCAGCCTGCCCTTTCTCATCTTTTTATCATCCTGTATAATAAAAGGCAAATATGCAAATTGACCAAAAGGCAAAATGATCAGTCACTATGATGTGTACTGACCACCAGGGAGCAGATGCTCAATCAGGAGCTGCCCCCTGGTGGTCAGTGCGGTCCCACAGGGGGAGCGCTGCTCAGCCAGAAGCCCTGAGTAGGGCTCAGGGCTGGTGATCTCAGCTGCGGTGGCAGGAGCCTCCCCCACCTCCATGGCAGCGCTAAGGATGTCCGACTGATGGCTCCCAGACTGTGAGAGGGCACAGGCCGGGCTGAGGGACCCTCCTGAGTGCACGAATTCCATGCACTGGGCCTCTGGTTAGTCATAAAGATCATTGGCCTGGGTCCGGTATGTTTCATGGGGAATGGAATGCCCCACATTCTTTTCAGTACAGCTCAGTGTTATGCATTTGTCCCTTCTCTTTTCGGACAGGGACTTCACTGCAAAGTGTCTCATTTTTATAGTTCTATGATTAAACTGTTCAAAAGAACAGTACTTTATTGCTTCCTGTTTATAAACTCATTCCTCTTTGACTTATATGGGAAAAACAAAACAAAACATTGGAGCCTTTTTTTCTCTTCCTTACTCTGTTCCATGGTAAAAGTAAAATCATGAAGTTTTAGGAGAGGACATTTTTTGGTTCCGTTATTACAGCTATTCATCTTTCTTTGGGGGAAAGAAAGAGAAAGCTTACTCTATTGGATAAAGATGTTTCTCTGGAATCTTTCTCTGGTGACTCATAATCTAAAGCTGTTGAATTCAAGGAAAGCAGTTTTAAGCACAGTATTTAATCTTATAGAGACATTTATTGCACAGCTTTTTGTTTTGCCTTGTTTAATATAAACCACTGGAGAGATGTTTCCTGGTTATATCATTTCATAAAGCAAAGTGTGAAGAAGAAAATCCTAGATTAAAAAAAAGCCACTCCAACCCTAGCCAGTTTTGCTCAGTGGTTAGAGTGTCTGCCCATAGACTGAAGGGTCATGGGTTCAGTTCCAATCAAGGGCAGATACCTCGGTCACAGGCTTGATCCTGGCCTTGGTTGGGGTATGTGTGGGAGGCAACAAGTGAACACATTGATGTTTCTCTCTCTCTCTCCCCTTCCCATCTACTCTCTAAAAATCAATAGGAAATATCCTTGGGTGAGGATTAAAAAAAAAAAAAAAAGCCACTCTTCCTTAAGATTCCTGTCTTAGACTTTGCCTCCTCTAAGGAACCTAGAGTCTTAAAACAATGCCACTGACAACATTAATCTATCTAATAATAGGATAATATGCAAATTAGTCAGGATGCCATTATGTAACGACCGAAGAGCAGGGACCTGAGGCTGCATGGCACCTGGCCTGGGTGGGAGACCTCAGGCCATGCCCCCAACCCAGGGGACCTCAGGCCACACCTCCTGCCCCAGAGCCAGGCAGGGTGACCTGAGGCTGAAACCCCTGCCTGGAGGGGCTTGATGGGTGAGGGGGCTTGATGGTGAAGCCGGCCAGGTCTGGGTCTCCTGCAATTTCGAAGTGTGTGCGGGTGGACAGGGACTTGACTCTAGGTCCCGCAGTGTGCGCCAGATTCTGACAGGAGGGAGATTTTAATATACATTTTACTAATTTTCTTTCATCTCTGACACTTCTATTATAGAGAAAGGGCAAATAGCAATATTAAAATATTTCCTCTAATTACCATATTTGCCGGCGTATAAGACGACTGGGCGTATAAGACGACCCCCTAACATTTCCACTCAAAATACAGAGTTTGTT
>NW_006294339.1:7606541-7611024 GCF_000327345.1 Myotis davidii | reverse complement strand
GCCTTCTTTAAAATTCAATGCATATGTAAAGAAATATACGGTAACCCGAATTTACCACACTCGCAAAATCGCACACAGCCAACCATACACCCAGTATGGTATCGCGATTCGTGATTTTGCGCTATCATACTGGGTGTATGGTCGGCTGTGTGCGATTTTGCGAGTGTGGTAAAATCGCATAACAGCAAAATCGCATAACAGCCGAGCATACACCCAGCAGTGCTGCTGATGCCTGAACGGTATGTGGAATGAAGTGGGCAGGCATCGGGAGGCCACTATGGCACGGGGCAAGCACTATGGGCAGTCTATCTGAAGTGTACCTGGCGTATAAGACGACCCCCCACTTGGAGGCATATTTTTCAGGGCCAAAAAATCGTCTTATACGCCGGCAAATACGGTAATTCCCTTTTAATGTGCACGAATTTCATGCACCGGGCCAACAGTAGTAATAATAATGATGACAATGATTAACTAAATCCACAGGAGGAGGTGTAGAATAGTGACTATAAGGGCTACTACCAGAGTCAGTCACACCTGAATTTTTAATGCAACTCTGACTCTTCTAACTATGCTCCTTTTTTTATGTTCTCTCAGCATCAGGTTCTTCATCTCTAAAATGGGGATATTAATTTCATTATTTCATAAAATACTTGGGAAAATTAAATGAGATTTTGAGTGAAAAGCTCGTACACAAAATATTCACTAAAAGTTAGTTGCTATTTTTAGAAACAATAACAATTTATTGGAAGCCTATTGGGTGTCAGGGGCTCTAAGAATGTTATCTCTAATCCTGACAGCAATCTTCAAGGTAATTATTGTTTGTTTCCACTTTAAAGATAAAACAGTTAAATTGTTTTTTCAAAGTCACTTGGCTAGGAAATGGAAAATCAGAGTCCCTTGGGTCTGAAAAAAATATATCAAATTTTATCTGAATACCTCTAAACTGATGAAAGTTGCTGAGCAATGAAAAGCTCCCTCCAATGCCAGGTTTCCAGTTGGCGTTTATAAAACTTTAAGTCAAGATAAAATCAAAAGATAGTCTTTAGTAGTAGAATATCTGATTTTGAAAGCAGGGAAGGACATGTAATGAGAATAGAGCCACAGTTGTCTAATAATTATTCACTTCAATAACTAAAGATAAGAAGTTTTCTTACAGATCCTGGGAAACTGGAGGATGAAACAAGTCTGTAAAAAGATAAGAAGCCTCGATGAGTCCATTACTCAGAAAATAAATACATTTTTGAGAACAGACCAAGGACAGGACACACTTTGATTTGGTTGCTGCTGCACCTGGACCCTGACTCCCTCTAGTAGTTTTTCTCAGGAACAATGACCATTCTCTGGTCCCAGGAATGGGCTGAGCTGTTTTTAACATCATAGAATATTAGCCACCTTAAAATCAGACTTTGAGCTCCTGAAGGCTGGACTACAGACTCTACCCTCCCCTTTCCATGTTATACTTATAACTCACAGCTGCATGTAGCTATCTTCTCCCTCCTGTGTATATAACCAGCCAACTGGCAAGGGGGTCAGAGCAGATTTTTGTGGGTGACCGACTGCTCTCCCACACTGCCAGCATTATTGGAATAAACACTCATATATGATTCAACCCTGTCTGTACTTAACTGGTTCAAGTGGCAACAGGCAGCCTGGACCCCTTGGTTGTCTGGCTATAATTTGATCAAAATCAATTTACTCCTTCAAGCTTTATCACAGAATCTACTGTGAAACTTGAAATGGCATTTAATTAACTGCACTCCATATGTAAACCTTAGCAGCATGAAATGTAAGAATCTCTGTATTAGCCAGGACTCTTGGGTATAGATTAATGAAGCCCATCTCAAAGCAACTTAAGTGAAAATTTATTACTGTGCTGTTTGAGAATTCTAGAATCTAGCTTCAAGCACAGCTGGATCCAGGCTCTTTGCTCTCCTCCCCTGTGCCACATGGGCTCCATTTTCAACTCTGATGTGGCTTTCTCTTCTTCTACTGAAAACAAAAAGCAATATGTGTTGATTCAGACATCTACCCATAGCCTAAATACTCACAGTTTTGTAACCCGAACAGATAGAAGACTTCTTGTTTCCTTCAATATCTGTACACCAGTCATTGATAAGAATTTTGGCCTACCTAAGGCATAAGTGTGATCAATTCAATGAAGAAGTGGCTCCTTCAACAGCATTGCATTAATTTCCTGTGGCTGCCATGATAAATTCTCACAAAGTTGGTGGTCTATAACAACACAAATGTATTCTCAATCAGCCTCAATGGGCCAAAGTCAAGGAGTGAGCAGGGTCTGGTTCCTTCTGGAGGCTCTGCAGTGATTCTCAACCTTCTGGCCCTTTAAATACAGTTCCTCATGTTGTGACCCAACCATAAAATTATTTTCGTTGCTACTTCATAACTGTAATGTTGCTACTGTTATGAATCGTAATGTAAATATCTGATATGCAGGATGGTCTTAGGCGACCCCTGTGAAAGGGTCATTCGACCGCCAAAGGGGTCTCGACCCACAGGTTGAGAACCGCTGCTCTAGAGGAAGATCCACGTCCTTGCTTTTTCTAGCTTCTGGAGGCCACCTGCATTCCTTGGCTCAGGACCCCATCTTTAAATCACTCTAACCTCTTGCTTCCATGGTCATATCTCCTACTTCCTCTTCTGTGGTCAAATCTTCCTCTGCCTTGCTCTTTTCTAAGAATATCTGTGATTAACTTTAGGGCCCACTTGAATACTCTCTCCTTCTCAAGATGGTTAACTTAATCACATGTACAAAATCCCTTTTGCTACAAAAGGTAATATTAATAGGTTCCAGGAATTAAGAAGTGGGCATCTTAGGGGAGGGGCATTATTCAACCTACCACATGCATAGTCCAAGAAGATATGAAAACCAATGCAAACAAATAGTAATACTTTCAGGTAAAGAAAGACATATTTTATAAGAAAAAAAACACAAATTATACAAAGAATGGAGAAAACATTTTTGGCTCCTAGGATCTGGTTTGGCTTCTTCTTCTTCTTTTTTTTTTTTAATCCTTACTCATTGATTTTAGAGAGAGTGGGAGGGGGGAAATGGGAGAGAGAGAGAGAGAAAGAGAGAGATAGAGAGAGAAACATGAATGTGAGAGAGATACATTGATTGGTTGCCTCACACTTGGGACCAAACCAGGGGCAGGGATGGGACCCACAACCCAGGTATATGCCCTTGACCAAGAATTGAACCCACAACCTCCCTGTCACCCCCTGGCCCCGGTGGGCAGGCCGATGCTCTAACCACTGACACAGGGCTGGCTCAGCTTCTCAATAGATAATTATAATAATAATGATAGCAAACGCTGGCATTGCTCATTATGTGTTAGACATTGTTTACTTATATAAATCAACTAATCTCCACACACACACAAATAAAGGTATCTACATTTTATAGAAGAGGAAATTAAGCTACAAAGATGATAACTGATTTGCCCAAGATCACAATGAAGTAGCAGAGCTAGAATTTGAGCCCATATTCTTGACCATTTGATATGAAATTTAAAGGATGGATAGCAGTGTTGGGGGGGGTAAAAAGGTGAAGGGGACTAAGAAATACAAATTTCCAGTTATAAAATAATTAAGTAACAGGGATGTGTAGCAAGCTTGGGAAAAGCAGTGGGAGATAAAGGTTGAGGACAGGACATAAAAGACTTTGAAACCATGGGCAACCTCCAAAACAGATGAGAGCTCTAAGAGACACTGAACTAGAGGAAGGGGCTATCAGAGTTGAGCCTTGTGAGGTCTGAGTGGTGACAGTGACCAAGTGAAGGCTGGGCTGGAGGAGTGAGAAGGGGGCTGGCCCCTCTCCTCTATGCCATGGCATTTTGTATATCATAGAATGTGCATGTGTGTCTTGCCCACTAGAAAGTGAGCCCTGGAGGGGAGCTGGTTCTATGTGCCAGTAGATAAAACAGTAAACCACAAAACACAGTACAGCTAGAGGGCAGGAGGCAGCCGGAATGGATGCTGGGAAGCTGCTGCTGCTGATGGAAAAAAAGACATAATTTTGGAGTCCATTTAAAGTGCCCTTACCCACATGTGCTGAAGTCTTTAGCATAGTAAAATGTGCCTGGATGTTGGTAATGTAGGTCTATATTAAATCTTGGCTCCATCAATTGCCTCTGTGGGCCTCTGTGGGATCTCAGGAAATTTCTCAAAACCCTAAGACCTGTTTTCTTAATCTTTAAAATAGAAATAAAGTTATTTTATTGGAAAATGTAACTTATAAGGTAATAGCTATCTGGTTCAAATGAAGGGTCTGGCATATCCATACAACTCAAAACTTCTTTATTTTTTGCAATCTTATTTAATTTCATCACCAACTTAACTTTAGGTCCATGTTATTGCTTTCCTTCATTTTAGAAATGAAGAAACGGATTAATTCAAAGCCATACAGTGGAATAGCTTGGATTTGAACCGACAAGTGTAAGATTTCCCACTATGTGCAAATATC
>NW_006294339.1:7600275-7606392 GCF_000327345.1 Myotis davidii | reverse complement strand
ATGAGACCACAACAGGTGACGTAGGTAGATTTCAAGGAAGGTGCTCACAGGTCCTTGAAGAGGCACCAAACCACGGATTTGAAAACACCTAAGCCTGTCAGCAGCCACACAACTCGGCACCTGTGCGGGAGTACTCCTGCCTCCCCAAGTGGATAGCAACCTGTCCCTGCCCAGCAACAGCCTTCAGAGTCCTTAGTGATCTGGGCAGGAGCAGCCTCAGACGTGAGCCAGGCCCTGTGATTGGCCAGACTCCTGGGCTCCAATCCCCAGGCCACCAGCCCTGCTTCCCCGCCTCCACAGGGTTACAGGGAGAGTGCCTACCGCACCCCTGAGCTGCCTGGGTGGGAAAACCGCAGCCTAAACGGTAAGAATGCCCCTCTGTTCTCTCCTGAGGAAGGCCTCAGGACTTACTCGCAGATGCGGGGAGGAGTGGAAACCCCACAATCATAAATGTTGACCCTTCAAAGGTTGCAGTTCCCGCTGGATGGGGCTACCCATACAGAGCGAGTGGTCCTAGTGCTGACCACACACCAAGGGAAGCTGGGGCCTTGGGAAGAACGCTGGAAACAGATATGTTCTCACTGTCTGTGAAACCTTGGTCAATAACACACTCTCTCTGGGCCGCGGGTCTTGTAGTCTGTCGCGTAGGCATTTGGATTAGAATAATCTCTAAAGGCTTTTCAGGCTCTGAGAGGTTCTAAAAGGGAGTCGTCAGCCTCGGGCCAGATTTACAGAACCAAGTTCCCCTTGGCATCAGACCTGTTGAAACTCCCAGTGTTTACCTAGTGCAGGATCTCAATTTCAGACTCATTAGCTTACTGTAAAGGCAGGTCAGCCATAGGAAAAAAAACAAAAACAAAAACACCCTCTTTCCTATGCTTGGTGCTACTTCAGATATATTATCTCACCAGATTCACCCCGAGTCCCTAGCATATAACTGGAATTACTTTATCCAAGTTTTATAAAAGGGGAAACATCATCAGAGCTGGTGATAAGATCTTCATATGTCCCACTGAAGTCCTGGCTACAACTCTAACCTCACCAGAATGCCATCCTGTGGTATCAGGAAGGAAGGTAGTCACCAAATGGCTCAGTAGGTCAATTGTGGAGACCTTTGAGGTGGGAGTCCCAACTCTGTTAATTGCTGGTTGTGTGATATTGAGTGAGTTACAATAACTATATTATGCCTGTTCCTTTAACTGCAAAGCAACAATGATAACAGTAATTAAGAGTATTTTACTCATGTCTTCCTTGGGAGTGTTAAGTGAGATAATATAGTTAAAGCACTTAATCCACCATTTTAATTATTGTTATTATTGGCAAGGATGTTACAGTTGCCAACTGGAAAGTCATGAGGAGAGATTTACTTATTTTCCACCCCCAGGGGCTTGAGGGATTTTGAGAAGAATCATGTCTTCAGTGCAGAAGACTCCCCGGGCATCAGGTGCAATGCCTGAGACTGTGGTGAAAATCATCGGAAGTAAACACTTTCGGTACCTTGTGGAGAAGCCCAAGATGTAAGTTTACTGTTTGAAAAATATCTGTTTTGCCTAGATCATAATGAAATTTGGATGTGTTTTTCATCTAGAAATTTACATTTTAACAATGCCATTCATGGAAAATGAAGTCATTAAGCAGTAACAGTAGAAGTAAAATAGCGTTGAAAACTTCTATGAGCACTGTTTTCCTGATATTTTTCATTTTTATAATTCCCCATATTCCTTAATTACTTGGGCTGATTTTCCAAATAGATGGGAAATAGAAGCAGTGAGACATTTATAAATATTAATGGAGTATTGCTGCTTCTCTTCATCAGGTTTGTAATCTACCACATGTAGTAATTGGGGCGGGGTGGTAAGGGAGAAAGTCATTAGTCAATTTGCTATGAATTAAAGGAGTGGAATTAAAAATAAATTATAAAGTGTAAGAATTTTCACTTCTTCTTCTTACCCGATACTCCTCCAAGCAGGGGCTTCTCAGAGCATAACTAAGAGGTCTTTCTTCCCTTCCAAGCTCAGCACAGCCACGTTTTAGGGAGCACACTCCTATAGCTCTAAAATTACCCACACGTGTGGCACAGAACAGTCTGACCAGCTCTTCCTTCCAGAGTTGTGGTGGTTCACAAGAGAGAAAGAAGGTACTAGACCTGCCTTTCATCTTATAGCCATTCCATAAACAGTACCTAGTCAATCATTACCTTTCCCTCCTAAGATGATTTCCACAGTCCTTTTCTCTACATCAGAACCCAACAGACCAAACAACCAGAAAAACAGAAAAAAAAAAAAAATATCTGGCCTCACAAAACATAGATGCAGAAAGCAATGGCTACAAAATCTGGCTATCATCAGTATCATCAGGAGTGTCCTTTAAAATAAAGATTTGAGGTTCAATTCAAGACCTAAAGAATCAGAATCTCTGAAGATGGACCCCTGTTATGAAGTATAGGCTTTAGGAGCAGCTCTCGGGACCTCTGCTATGGAATACAGGCTTCAGAAGTGACCATCAGGACCACTGTTATGCAGTATAAGCTTCAGAAGGGACCATCAGGACCACTGTTATGGAGTATAGGCTTTAGAAGGGCAAACTGGTTTTACCTCCCCACCATCAGTATTGTCAGCCCCAAGAGGTTCCAAAGCAAGTGCTATGATCAGTAATGCTTGCCATAACACCAGAAGTGGACTTTGCAGCACATCAGTTGGGATCCCTACGGAGCTGAGAGATGAGAGTGAATCTTGGCTCTGTGCCTTCCTGACCTTTTGACATTGAAAAAGTTAATTAATATCTCTGGCCTCAGATTGTACATCTATCAAGTGAGGGGAAAACACATCTATCTAGTAGGGTTGTTGTGAGGAGCCAATGAGAAAAATATGCAAAACACCTTTCTGACGCCTAACAGTATATTCAATATGTGTATAAATCGTTCTGCTATTATTCTTGAAGCAAATTTTTCCCTGGATGCAAGACAGTTAATGAAAACATCAAATCTCTTTCTATGAAATGTTTCCATCTGTTTTGTACTCTATGCCTAGGAGGCCCACTACCTTTGTCTTGTAGGTGAGGAAACCTGAGACACTGTGATTATTGTAAGATCACCTGTCAAATGCCAGTTATTGTCAAGAAAAGTAAATACGATTAGTTTGCACTCTCTGCTGAGTTCTCCTACCCAGAAAGCAGCATTACTGCTCTACTAACTCCCTTCCTCTCTAAGTTGTTTGTTTAGCTTCTTTTATCCCAACCCCCTTCCTTTTTCCAGGAGTCTAATATGTTCCTAAATGGGTGATTAGGGGAAGGATACTTCTCTTTTTTTTTTCTCTTTTTAAATAAGAAAAAAATCCCTTTGTCTTATAAGAAGGTGCCTTTTATTTTTCCTGTTTGTTCTTTTATTTTTATTAATCCTCACCTGAGGATATTTTTTCCATTGCTTTTCAGAGAGAGTGAAAGGGAGGGAAGGAGAGGAGGGAGAGAGAAAGAGAGAGCAAAAGCAAGAACAACCCAGTGAGAGAGACACAAGGACTGGTTGTCTCCCACACTCACCTGACCTCGAGTGCAGAGTGAACTTGCAACCCAGGCACATGCCACTGACCAGGAATCAAACTCATGACCCTGTCCAGAGCTTTCCTGTTTATTCTTTAAACTCAGAATCCAGGAAATAAAGGAGTACATTAAATCAGCTATATTAATTGTGAAATAAAAGACACAGTTCTGTTTTTTCTATAACTGTTTTTTTTTTATATTAAGGCAGTTATTTTTGTTTTCTATGGGCTTGATGTTACTGTGGCTGGAATGACTTAGGACAGTGATGGCGAACCTATGACACGTGTGTCAGAGGTGACACGCGAACTCATTTTTTGGTTGATTTTTTCTTTGTTAAATGGCATTTAAATATATAAAATAAATATCAAAAATATAAATCTTTGTTTTACTATGGTTGCAAATATCAAAAAATTTCTATATGTGACACGGCACCAGAGTTAAGTTAGGGTTTTTCAAAATGCTGACATGCCGAGCTCAAAAGGTTCGCCATCACTGACTTAGGACAATGCTTTGCTAAGGTATTCCAGTGTGGTTCAAAAATAAATAATTCTCAAAAGCCTTCTTATTGTTGATGTAAGGACAGACTCACTGCTGTTATTTCATGCATGTCCCACAATCTGTCCTCAAAGCATTTAGTCATACTACTACATCTACACCTTTTAGCAGGGGGCCCAAGGAGGTGTTTTCTTTGGATTGAATCAGTTGAGCCTACTAGTATTAGTAAAAAAGAAAATATCTACATAAGAAACATAAGTAAAAACCAAAAAAAGAAAGAAGACTCTAAAAGGAGAATCTGAATTTAAAAGAAAAATCATAAATGAATAATGGATGGAAAAAACAGAAGTCTTTCTGTTTAACCACATTTAGTTCAGATTTCCTATAGGATATGTGGAGAAGATTGAATAGTATGTTACATCTGAAAGTTATCTTAAATATATACTAGTAAATCTGTTACATAAAACCAGAATAAATCAAGCAATGCTCAGAGAGTTTGGAGTCACACTTTATTCACCGATGGGCTCAGAGAAAAATGAATTCAAATTCTAAGCAGAGCTACAAGCAGAACTTCCCTTTTTATTAAAGAGCCAGCCCTATGTGTGCTCAGTGGTTATCTCACTGGTGGCCTTGAAAACAACACAGTTCTATCCAATTAAAAAATACACCTGGCATGGCATTGAGAGTATGGGCATATCTAGTCTCTGGCCTCCAAGGTCAGACAGCTAAGTTTATTTTCCTTATTATTCAAGTAGGCTAAAACAGGCTAGAAAGCAATGTTGTTGTTGTTTTTATTATTATTATCATTATTATTATTATTTAGAATAAGAGGCCATCTAAAAAATAGCAGAGAATTCCAAATAGTAGTTTTACAAAATAGGGGTTAGCCTTCTCAAGTCAGTGTAATTTGGTTCGGCTGCTATATCACAGCCCTACCACAAACTGAGTGGCTTAGACAAACATAAATTTATGTCTCACAGTTCTGGAGACTAAAAAGTCTGAAATCAAGGCATTGGTAGAGCCATGCTCCCTCTCCCTCTGAAGGTGCCCAGTAAGGATCTTTCTTTTCTAGGTCTCTCTCCATGCTTCTGGTATTTCCTTGGTTTGTAGCAGCATAACTCTAAGCTTCACAAGGAATATGTGTCTGTGTACAAATTTCATCTTTTTATAAGGACACCACTCAATTGGATTAGGGGCCCATTCTACTCTAGCATGACATCACCTTAACTAATTACATCTGCAGTCACCCTATGAAGGTCCTGGGAGTTAGGACTTCAACATATAAATGTTGGGGGAGACACAACTCAACCCATAACAACCCAATCTTTAATTTTACAGAAGAGATGAGACAATTGAGGCCTTGAAGAGCTTACAGTGAGGCCAGTTATTAAGAACTAAGACTGGAATTGAGCTCCCTCCCTCTTTCTGTAACTTAGGCAGCACAATTATTGACAAATGAAAGGAAAATACTGCATACCTAGTTACCTATTTTTTACAAGGGAGACCAATCTATAGGCTTCAAAGAGTGAAACAAGTGTATCCTAGTTGGTCCCATTATCTCTTTCCTCCTGGATCACTACACCAGCATTCCAATGCAACTCCTTGCCTCTACTCTTCTCATTCTCTACTCCACTTGCTAAAAACTTTCTCTACAAAGTTTGGTCCATGGACCATCTCCACCAACCTCACTTAGGACCTTGTGAGAAATGCAGAATTGCAGGCCCCTCTCCAGACATATTGAGTCAGAATCTGCATTTTAGTCAATTCCCAGGTGACTCCTCCATAACATTATAGTGAAGCCCAATTCTCAAGTACTGCCAGTATCATCTTTCTAAAATGCAAGTCTAAGCAGATGTCACCACCATCAGCCCCAAATCACCTGCCCCCACCTTCTGTAGACTCACATAACACTCTTCAGGATTATGACACTTTATGACAATTTCCTAAGCATTTCTGTCTCCCCCATTTAACTGTAAACTCTGCATACAAAAAGTCTTATACATATTGAAAAGCCTGATAAATTAGAGCACAGTGAACGCCAAGAAAAATAAATATCTAAAATGACAATACTTATTTGCTTTAAATTCA
>NW_006294339.1:7574609-7600117 GCF_000327345.1 Myotis davidii | reverse complement strand
CATCATTAAGCACATCTCTATCACAAAGACTTGAAATAAGGCAAATAATTCTGGACTTGATAGTATTAGGATAGACGCCATACCAACATGGTGGTGATTGAACAGTTAATGTTCCAACAGGAGTGAAGAAGAGGGAGAGGATTTCTGTGTGACCCTGTTCTTAGTCAACATTCTTTAATCCACAGTTGAAGGGGGACAGAAAAATCACGTCAGTAAACACATAGATAGAATTCTGGAAAGCCTTGGCAGGAAAGTGAGCTAAAACAAGATGAAATCAACAGAGATATATGCAAAGATATATTCTGCCTTTAGTTAAGGGTACATGTAAAATATTATATGGCACAAATATTTGGTTTTTACTTGATGTGAAATACTAGAAAAACATATATTGAATTCTGCTCCCAGGTCCTGACATGAAACTCCTAAAACCCTTACAATTTTCTAAGAGATATGAGCACTAAGAACATTTTTTTTGTTCTAATATTTGGTCTTTGACCCTGGTTCCTGATACAGAACTCCTAAATCCCTTGACATTTCCTGGGTAATGGGATGTCTTTTGCTTTAATGAGGATATTCTCAAAGGGTTCCTAGGTAGCTTCAGGCTGGTCACCAGAAAGAGCAGGCCATGATTAAAAGCTTGGAACTTTCAGCACCCCTCACCCAATCCTCCCAGAAGGGGAGAGGGGCTGGAGACTGAGTTAATGATTTGATCACAACTATGAGATAAAGCCTTAATTTAAAAACAACAACAGCAAAAGAATAAGGTTCAGAGAGCCTCTGAGATGCTGAATGCCTCTGTGTGCTGGGAGGGTAGTGGGCCTGCAGAGGTAATGGGAGTTCCATGCCCCTCCTCACACACCTTGCCCTATGCATCTCTTCCATCAGACTGTTCCTGAGATATATTCTTCTAAAATAAACCAGTGATCCAAAGGGTAAATAGTTTTCCTGAGTTTGTGGAGCCACTCAGGGGAATTAATCAAACTGGAGGAGGGAGTTAGGGGAACCTTGACTTATAGCCCAGATGTCAATCCCAAGGAGACAGGGCAGTCTTATAGGACTGAGCCCTTAACCTGTGGGATTTGCAATAATTCCATGTAGATGGTGTCAGAACTTAATTGGATTAGAGGACACCTAGCTGGTGTGGGAGAATTGTTCACTGCGGGGAAAACCCTACACATTTGGTGACCAGCGGTGTGTGATAGTAATAGAAAGTAGAGGATAAAATGGAGTTTCCCTGTTACACTTGTGTTTGAGCTCATCATGAGGGGAATGGATCCAGATAGACAGTATGGGAGGCTCACTGTATTCAGAACTGTACTTGTCACCTGAGAGGTAGTGTGCTTCATTCTGGATGTCACATTCTAGGAGGGACTCTGGCACACTAAAGGGGTGGACACTAAAGGTGTGGCATTATAGATGATCCAGGGTGTGAAATGTGGCTTATTTATAGAATCTGGGGATTGAGTTGTTAACTAAAAGAGGAATTGGGTTCGTTTCAAGAAACTCCTGTGAGTAGAGATACTACCAGTGAATAAAATTGGCCTCTATAGTTCCTTCCAGTGCCAAGAATCAATGATCCAAAGCACTTTATTCCATAGTTACATTGCTGTTGGTACAACATTGTTAAGCACAAGGGAAACGGACTGCAAGATTTTATGGGGGAAAAAAGTAGCAAATATTTATAATAATGTACTTTAATATTTATAACCAAGAAATATATAAAGTTCTTATATTTTCCCACGTGACTCTCCTAGAGCCCATATCTTATCATTTTTAATCCCTCAAAACCCTTCATATTAATACAATTTTTACTTTCTTGAACTTTTTTAAAGTGTTAACATTAAAAACTATAAAAATTAATGCATATATGGAATCCCATCAACATTCTTTCCACAAACAATAATTGAGTACTTACTGAGTGCCAAGCCTTGAGGATACAGCAATGTACCTAAAGTTCTAGTGATGAGAGATACACAACAAACATATAGTCCAGTGATGGCGAACCTTTTGAGCTCGGCGTATCAGCATTTTGAAAAACCCTAACTTAACTCTGGTGCCGTGTCACATATAGAAATTTTTTGGTATTTGCAACCATAGTAAAACAAAGATTTATATTTTTTATATTTATTTTATATATTTAAATGCAATTTAACAAAGAAAAATTAACCAAAAAATGAGTTCGCGTGTCACCTCTGACACGTGTGTCATAGGTTCACCATCACTGATATAGACAATGACTGTTCAAGTGAGGATAGTGCAATGAACAAACATAAAGGAGGATCATAAAGGTATTTCAAATCTCAAAGGTGTTCCCAGAAGAGCTCTCTGCATAAGTGACATTTGAACTGAGACTGCCTGGAGGTAAGAGCTAGAACTATCCAATGAGAATTATCCATGGTTAGTTACCAGTGAGCTGGCTAAGACTGTCCCAACTCTATCCCATTGGGCATGGCTCACTAGATTCCAACGTTCCATAAAAAATGGTGTAGCCATACAAACATCAGATAATGCAGGCTTTAAGGCAAGACCCATTAGTAGAAATTTTCAAAAGAATATTTTATAGGAAAAAAAGGAAGATTTAGTACTTACTAATTAATATGAACTCAATTGCATAACATTACAATGTATGAAATATAAATTGACATAAGTTAAAGGCAAAATGAATTTATAATCATAGCTGGAATTATTAACATGACTCTCTCGATAACTGATATGTACACTAACAAAGATATCAGTAACAAAAAAATCTAAAACACACTTTAGAACTAACTGAAATATAGAACACTACAAGTGAAAGCAATAGTAACAGAACACACATTATTTTAAGACTGCAACTTTCTATAGGCCCGGAGCTTTTCAGTTATTAGACATCTGGTGTTCCTAGCGACTGCTACAAACAGCACCTAAGTCAACCACTTGAAATGCAAGCAGATTTTTTTTTTCACAAAGCTGCCTCAGATTTCTCTATAAAAAGTGGAATAATGTCTCTTTCTGGGAGCACAGTGCCCAAAGATCAGGGCTCCCATGTAGCTGCTGCTTTCCTGCCCATGAGGTTCAGGCTGTGCCAAATGACACCACAGGTGCCCACCACCATCCTCATGCCTCAAAAATCTACACATGCAAACATCTGAAAAAAGAGCTTTCTGGGCTGAGGGAACTGACAAAAGATAGCCTCTTGGCGTGTTTGAGGAGGAGCAAGGAAGCTAATGTTGGTGAAACAGAGTAAATAAGGAAAGAGGAGTAGGAAATGAAGTCAGGTAACAGGTCACGTGGGCCACGGTAGGAACTCTGGGTTTGTTCTATGGAGAATGGAATGTTCTTTATAGAATTGAGAGCAGTGGAAGACACAAACTGATTTAAAAATTATTTTTCTTATTTTAGAGAGGAAGAGAGACAGAGATAGAAACATCAATGATGAGAGAGAATCACTGATCTGCTGCCTCCTGCATGCCTCCTACTGGGGATTGAGCCCACAACCCTGGCATATGCTCTTGACCAGAATTGAATCCGGGACCCTTCAGTTTGCAGGCTGACGCTCTATCCACTGAGCCAAACCCACTAGGGCTGATTTTTTTAGAGTAGTTTTACATTTACAACAAAATTTAAGGATAAGTTACAGAGATTCCACATATACACCTCTCCCTACATATGCATAGCCTCCCCCGTTAACAACATCCCCCACCAGAATGGTACATTTGTTAAAACTGACGAAACTAGAGTGATATGACTTAATCACCCAAAGTCTATAATTTACCTTAAGCTTTGCTCTTTTGTCGTCCATTCTATGGATTGGCCAAATGTATAATGACATATGTCCATCATTATGTGTCATACAGAATAGTCTCACTATCCTAAAAATCCTGTGTTCTGTCTATCCATCCCTCTTTTTAAATCCAGGATCTCTTTTCATACCCTGAATTTAGTTCAACCTCATTAAAGAAAATAACATAGCAAAGATTATTGTTCCCCACTCCCATAGACCACATGTATGTATCCAGAGGATGGCAGGGAGCCAGGAGAGCTGTTGGTGCTGCCGCCTTTCACAGTATGGACAGAAGACCTGGCTCAGAAACTGTACCTTAAAGTGCTGAGATGATTGGTGAAGAGGACAGGCAGTTGCACAATCATTTTGCTTAGACTTGCAAAAGAAAAACAGGGGAGAGTGCAAGTGCAAAGAACATTAAATTTCAAGCTGAACAAGGCTGGCTGAAAGATTTAAAAGCAGCCCAGTCTGCAAAGCTCCTGGGTATCATCCACCTGAGGACATTGTGGTGATGCTCTGTTGTTGTTTTTCTCTATAAAATGAAGGATTCTGAAGATTTTTAATTTCAACTACTCTGTTTTTTTAAAGTGGGTGATTTCTAGAACTGGTAATTACTGTTATTAGACAGATTACATTAAATCTCTTTTTATCTATTTAAATAGATTTTCCTCAGTTCCTGTGTGCTATGGAACTTCAATCTTTTGAATGCTAGTTTTATCTATCAATAAGGAAGTTTTAGGGATCCGAAGGAAAGAGCATCCTTTCTGTACCTGGGTGATGGGGTGGTTTGGATAAAGGAGATAGCACTTTAATAACTAACCTAAAATTACCACTTGTCACGGGCTGACTGAGCACCCAGGCTTGATGCTAAATATTTTATACATCTTACCATAATAAGTATTATTTTCTAATCTCACAGATAAAAGACTGAAAATCAGAAATGAGTACTAATTTGCCAAAAGTCACACAAGTTATCAGGCTAGGATTCAAAATCAGTACTACACTGCCTGAAATTATGGGTAAACTTTGCACAATGATAGAAAAAACCCTTCCTTTTTCATTCTCTATGCTTTTATTTCTCAAACTTTAGTGCACATGGGAATCATCTGAGATGTTTTCCAAGAATCAAGATTTTCTTGTCCTGTTTAATTCCAATTTAAGAATATCAGAGTGGTCCACATATCTGTTTTATCATCCAGCACCCTGCATGATTATGGCCCATCTCAGGTGGCCTGAGGTTCAGTGATTAGGAATCACTGTTGTATCCTTCAAGAACAAGCCCTTCACCCCATTTGGAATGTTTTTCCACCTCTTATTTTCTCCTTCAACTGCTATTTTATAGCTTAATTTCTTCATGGAGTCATGTTCATCCCCTTTAAGCAGAGGAAACTCCTCTATAGTCCCATATCTCTTTTTACATACTTCATTTTTTAAGTTATCACCTACTTTTATAAATTGTAAGACAACATAGTCTGAAGACAATGAGTGGATTGGATGCCCACTACTACCTCAACTAAGAAGGTAGTAATGCGTAGTTCAAAGACAGGTCAGCTAGAAGAAAATGTCCATAGTGTAAGCACAGATAATGGTTTAAGTGAAGAAAGAAGATTGCAGAAGAGAAGGGCTGCTGGGATATCACTGAAAGTACATCATACCAAAAGACAACTGCTGATTGATTTGGTTGCTAATTTTGCAGCCAACATGACCTTAATTTGAGAAACCATTTTTTTTTATTTTTTTAAAAAAATATACTTTATTGATTTTTTGCAGAGAGGAAGGGAGAGAGATAGAGAGTCAGAAACATCGATGAGTGAGAAACATCGACCAGCTGCCTCCTGCACATCTCCTACTGGGGATGCGCCCGCAATCCAGGTGCGTGCCCTTGACCAGAATCGAACCCGGGACCCTTCAGTCCGCAGGCCGACGCTCTATCCACTGAGCCAAACCTGTTTTGGTGAGAAACCATTTTTATTCTGTGAAATAGTGTAGTGCAAATGTCATTTAAGATACATTTGGTTATTTCCATTGATGTGAGAATTTGATTCAATGCTATAAAGAAAGAAATGAGATATTTTGGGAATAACTTTGAAAATGCATTGAATTCCTTGTCCCTGGGAAGGTTACAAACCAAAGCTGAATGACAGCTACTTTGGTGTTCTGTACAGGGCCTTTAGGTCTAGGTGGGAAGATGAACTAGATGCTTTTATATATGGTATTTTAACTAATATTTTTAAAGAGAAGCAAAATCCTGTTGTTTAAAACAGACAGTTGTAAACTATACGTGTAGACTTGAGGAGTAATGTAGAGGAAGGAGCAATTTGTCTGGAGTCTGGGCCTGAGTCCTGGATCTGTGCTGACTAGCAAGGTGATCTTGGGCAATTAATCTCTCTGGTCATCTGTCTTCTCATCTGTATAATGGTGATAATAATACCTATTTTTCAGGATTATTAATACAGCATGAAAAAATATGCAAATTTATATGTGATAGCTAACACATAAGCTTTTAGAAATGTTAGCTTGTATAATTACAATAACAAAGAAATAAATGATTCAGGCATAGGGTTGGCAGATAAAGTCTTAAAATTCTTTCTGCAGAATAAATTTCTATGATAATAATACACACTGTGGCTTAGGGAATGACAAAAGAAGAAGCAGAAGAAAGACCCCTCACAATAACATTTGCACATTAGCACAGGCTTCATATTACAGCTTCCCCATGGAGTTCTGTGAGATTTTCAGTTGCACTCCCTCCCAAGTCTCATTTTATTTTTTATTTTGTTGTTGTCTTTTTTAAAAAAGGAAAAGTCTGCTTGTGTTGATAATCTGTTATTACTTCCAAATAAGAACATGCTTTCATTTACTGAAATTAGATCCGCAGTCACTGCCTTGGCACACTCTGGGCTGCCTTCTCCAGAGGATTTGGGCCTGTTAGCGCACAGTTGGAAATCAGTGACATTGAGTCCCTGCCAAGACTGGCAGACCTTTAAGATGGCATCTGGTGACCTTTTTGCTGAGCCCCTTGGGTTCTCCGTTTGAGATTTGATGTTCTTCGGGCGAGGGATGCTTCTAGCCACCTTTGCAATGTTTCTTTCTCACTCTGAGACTCTGAGCAGTAGCAGAGGGTGGCACCAAAAGGCTGGTTTGCAGGAAGAGCCCAGTGTGAGAAAGGGAACAACTGGATAGTTTTCTCCACGTTTATTTATCATTCAGCAATACAGTAATCCCCCCTAATTACTGTAGTTCCCAGAGGACATAAAACTCTTCACTGTGTCCCTGAGAGCAGCAGCTAAAGTCAGAAGTACCTATGAAGAAGCTAGCTGTGTCTTGCTTCCAAGAGAGTACTGATGGCTTTATTTTTATTTTTATTCTATTGAAATGGCAGATTTCTAGTTTCAGTACCGCAGGTAGATAGCACACAAGCACAGAAGAAAAAACTGTGAGTTTGTGAACAGCATAACAACCAATGTGTGTTGACTAGATGTTTGTGCTAGCAATAGACACATGCCACTTCTCAGTTGGGGAGTCATTTTCATGATAATTTTAAACTGCTATGTATGTGGGGTTTTTTTTTAAAAAAAAAAAAACAGCAACAGATTTAACAGGTTATTTTTGGTTTTTATATCTACTGTGGTTGTTTAAACAGACAGGCAGATATATTTCACATTTCTCTGGCTCGTCTGTCCTGAGACTGCCCACAAAAAAATTTTGAAGGTGATTAAAGCAAAGATAATTTATCCCTTGATTTCATCTGGAAGAATGAACTCTCTGCCCCTATGCCCAGTTTTGCCTTTAAATCCTGCACTACCTGCTTTCGTTGTCTCCTCCTCTACTTTCTGTCCCTCATATAATCCCAAACTTCCATGGAGTCTCTCCGGACTCTTCTATGGGCAGTAGGAATTTAGGTGCAACCAGGTAGACCTAGGTATAAATTCTGGCTTTACTACTGAAAAACAATGTAGAATTGGACAAATCAAATAAACTTTCTGATGCTTAATACCTTCATCCTAAAAATGAGACAAATATGAGCACCCATCTGTAGGGTTGATCTGAAGACTAAATAAACTAGTGTATGTAAGTGGCTAGTGTGACGGTCATGGGGTTAAATGCTCAGAAACATTATTTTTGCAACCATTGCAAACTGTAACTATTACTCATTAAGTTTTTCTGTGGTAAAATTGGGGTACAAGATTAAATACATTTCAGTTGTACAACATTATAATTTGATAGCTGTATACACTACATAGTGTTCACCACTGTATGTCTAGTTACCATCCATCACCATATAATTGGTCCCCTCTGCCCCTTTCCCTTTCACCCTTCTCTTAAGTCCCTTCCCCTCCCATAACCACCAGCTCATTCTTTGTATCTATGAGTTTGTTTTTGTTTTGCGTGTTTTTTTAGATCCCACAAATAAGTGAAATTATATGGTATTTGTCTGATTTATTTCGGTTATTCCTCTTATGAATTTCAAATATCACTGATTCTTTGTAACATTTATTTGACATTCATCTATAAGTTAATGAGGTATGTTTTATATTATTTATATAAAATATATGTCGATTTTTAAAAAACTTAGAAATATATCTATATGCATATCCATAGATGTGCACATCATACGTATGCTCACTGAATTTTCACAAACATAATACACCCATCCAGATCGAAAAATAGAATAGTACCAATATCCTAGAAGCCCCCTGGAATTCCCTTCTGGGCTCTACAACTCTCCAAAAGGTAACCTGTAGCTAAAAGCTATCTATCTAACTTATAGAATCAAGTTATACCAGCTATTAACTTGATTATTTGTGTTATTTTTGGACAACCAAATGAAATTAAGTTCCTTAAGGTCAGGGACCATATGCTATACATCTTCTCTCACTGCAAGAACTATTTATTAAATATGCACCTTTCTTCTATATTCCCATCTTGTTCTGTTGTTATTTGACTGTACCTGTCTGACAAGGCCCCAGCCCCAAATGTGCCCCACTGTGTTCTTTGCTTCTCCACAAGGACTCCTGGGTAATCCTGGAGGAGACCATTCACGCTCTCAGGCTGATGCCACAAAGTCATGGTCTCCAGCCTTCACGGTCACTCATTTTTGCCCCGCCAACCTTTCTTCTGATCAGCTGTCTTCCACTCTTCATAGCAGCTATCGCAAGCCATCTACCCTTAATCAGACTTCCTACCCCACCACTTCCCCCTTGAGAGCCAACAGGTAGCCATACCGTGTATATCCAAAGAAAATTCAAACTGTCAGCAATTTGATCAACATTCTGGCACCAAATGTACAAATATATTTGCCTGCATCCTCACCTAGCTCTCTAATACCCAACCTTGAGGTTTCATTTCCGTCTCTGTTCTCTCAGTGACACCCCATTTCACTTTGTCAGGGATCATCTCATTTTACCAATGATATCCTCTCCTTTTCTCTGGCTCAGCTGGCTCTTTTCTCAGCCCACTTCAGTCTAGTATCCACCCCCATTATCTCACTGAAACTCTTTTGCCAAGATTCCTGGTGATGTCAATGGACACTTTTCAGTGCTTACCTTTCTCAGGAGTACCTAACACTGTTGACTATGCGCTCTCTCTGGAAACATCCTCTTCACTTTGCTGCCAAAAACTCACACTGCTGGTCCCCCTCTACCTTACTGAAAATTTCTTCTAAATTGCCTTTTAGGGTTCCTCTTCCCTCTATAAATGTAGGAGTTCCTCAGAGTTCTTTCCTAGGCCTTCTTTCCTTCTCATGCTGCCACAACCAAGAGGATTACTACCAAAAATATACATCTAAATCATTGCCTATGATTTGGTTTTACTAAATCAACAAATACTGAGGCAATTGTTTCATGCTCAGAGAGTATGACATGCTTTAAAATAGAGCCTTTCTACTGTATTAACAATAACATCTAGAATTTATAGAATCCCTTCTAGACAAAACGATTTTGAAATTTATTTTTCCAAATTATAAAATAATATTTTCTTGTGTAGAAAATTACGAATAGTTTTATGAGATGTGATGTGATATAATATAATGTAATAGAGTGTGATGGAATCTACTGAGTTTCACTACCCAGAGATATTTACTGTTTACTTCAGCTTATATCCTTCTAGATATACTGTATACTCACACATAAACACATATACTACAGACATGCTTTGTACATAGTTGAGATAATTATATTTTTCACTTATTTCTATAACTAGACATTTTTATGTCATTAAAATTATTCCTATTTTAATAGCTCTATACATTTTATCATATGGACATATAATTAAATATTCAACATATCTACCTATTACTAAATATTTAGAGTTTTTAATTTTTCTGCTTCTGCATTTTTTTTTCATAATACACAATCTTAAAATTTTGATTTAATAGGCTAAAGAGTTTCAACTTTCTGACTCTTCATACATTTTGTCAGGTTACAAACTCAACCACTTAGATCTTTTGGTGTAGCCATTCACTTCTTTTTTAAGTTTTCTATATTTAAAATGGTGCCTTGCAATTGTTTTTGACTTATAAGTCTTTAGTAATGAAACAAGGTTGAATAATTTTTAAATTTTGTTTATTATTTGCATTTTCATGAATGATTCCTATTGGATTTTTATTTTCCTTTTCTTTTCTCTATTCAGGGGTGGGTAACATTTTTCTGCCAAGGGCCATTTGGATATTTATAACATCATTTGCAGGTCACACAAAATTATCAATTTAAAAATTAGCCTGTTCTATTTGGTCAAACATTTAATTAACTCAACCCTAATGCCTTGGCAGGGCAAGGCCAGATGATTTTGTGGGCCTTATACAGCCCTTGGGCCAGAAGTTTCCCACCCCTGCCTATGCAATATTAAATTTATTTTTTTTTTAAATATATTTTATTGATTTTCTACAGAGAGGAAGGGAGAGAAATAGAGAGTTAGAAACATCGATGAGAGAGAAACATCGACCAGCTGCCTCCTGCACACCTCCCACTGGGGATGTGCCCGCAACCCAGGCACATGCCCTTGACCGGAATCGAACCCGGGACCTCTCAGTCCGCAGGCCGACGCTCTATCCACTGAGCCAAACCGTCTTCGGCGCAATATTAAATTTAAATGGAGGACTAATGAAAGGAAAAGAAGCTTCAAGGTGAGGAGTTGAGGGAAGACAGAGCAGAACTGGAGCTGGCGAACTGCCTTGACTTTCTTCTTTTTCTAGTTACAAACAGCAAAAATACCTTTCAGGCTTGTAAGTAAGATATGTGATGATCTATAGGGTTCATTTTGATACTGTCATTACTTATAATAGGAGCTTTGGAGCAGATGGACAGATTATCTTTATGAGTATGAGGAAGAGGGGAGGGGAAATAAAGGCTAAGGAAATAATAACATGGCCTCTCTATGGTAAATGATCCCTAGACAAATAACCAACATTTACTTCTTCATTCCCCAATGCTAGGTTACTACTGTTCACACCAACAAACACCTTCTATTTTCTCATGCCAGCCTAGCACATGCAAATCCACCCTGTGAGTAACAAAATACAAAACCTTTCTTCACAGCAAGGAGGAGGAGAACTTGAAGGCAGAAACTCAAAGAGTGTTCCAGAAATCTGTGACTGGTAATGCAAGGCAGATGATCAGAGACACCCCAGTTCCTAGTAATCCCACTGATCATCAAATCACTCATGGCCCAGATGATGTGCAAAAGAACAAGCCCCCCGAGAACAACCAGAAACTCCTAACGGGAGCGCTCGGTAGCAGACTTCTGGATGGCAAAGTGAGTGACAAATACATGAACTGTTCTTGGTAAAGGGCTAGGAAAATTCAGAGTTAGAATAGAGGCATATATTCATACAAGTGGTAATAGATGTATTTTGCATAAGATAGACTTAGAATGAGTTTTTTAAATCTGAAAATGAATTTTGAGATTATTGTGTATATGCATCTTTGTTGACCACAAATTGAGTTGCTCAACCTACTCTGCCTCTGGCTCACTCAATGATGGACATACAGTGATAATTATCACCATACATGTAAATTTGGGATAGGTTGGAGGTAGGGTGGTCTGTCTTCTTTACCATTCCAGGGAGAGGTCACTTACTTTCAAAATCCAGTGCTACCATATCTAGACATCCAAAAATTATCAGCCCAAAACTATCTGGATAGAAATCTATATCACTTCACTCTTGTTCAGAATCAGCCAAATGATCGACAACAAACTAACATGATAATGAAGAATCTAAATGATTAGTATTTTGTAATTAAAAAACAAGAATAGCAGCAATTGCAAACTGGATCCAAAACAAGAAAAAACTAACAATTTATCGATAACAAAGTACCATTTCCAAAAATTGTCGAAACGGCAATTAAACGGATACATAGAGTAGGAGTTTTGCAGTGCTGCCAAGCATTAAGTGACAGCCAGATATTTTAGTAGAATACTGAGAGTCTGCAGCACACTCTAACATAACCATTTTTAGTTTTTAATTTTAATAGCCCCTACTAAATCTCTCAGATACAAGCTAGTTTTAGTTATATGAGAAAATAAAAGCCTATGGATTTGTGACTTTTGTTCATAAGAATGCTGAAAAAAATGCAATTTGGAGTAGTTAACAGCCCAACAATGGACCTCAGACCATACTCTGAAAGATCTACTTGAACAGTGGGGTCCAGAAATAAAAGTGACTTGCCCAAAATGTCAATGGCACAGCTTGTGCTGGAACTCTGGCTTCCTAATCCCCAGGTAATGCATTCTTTTGGCTTTCTCATGAGTCCTTGAATTTAGGACTTGGTTGAAGCAGAACATAATGCATCTGCAGAGGTAAACTAATCTATTATGAACTTCTAAAGACCTCTGAGTTTTCACCTAATTTTGACTCTGGTGTTAATATATTTGTTTTTGTTGCCCCCCCCCCCCAAGGATGACTTTGGTAAGAATATTATAGTTATGAAACACTTTATTGTTGCCTGGTCACTTTCAGGTGATTTTTATTATTTGCTCCTTGGAATTGACCTGTGAGGTTATTTCTATCTCTATGGTATATAGATGATAAAACTGAGATGCAGAAAAATTAAAGTGACTCAAAAATGTCCAGATAAGATGTTTCCCAGGTTTTCTTTTCTCTTCTTAATATTGATCTTCCTAATTATAAAATATTACATACTTAGGTAGAAATTTTGGAAAATGCGAGGAGAATACAATGAAGAAGAAAACAAAACTCAACTGAAAAGAAAAAAACAGCGGTGTACTTCTTTCTCTTCTTTCCTCCAAGCATAGATATACTAGTAAAGTATGAATCATGATGCATATACTCTGTTATCCTGCTTGATTCACTTCATAGCAAGAATTCTGTTCCAGCTTCACAAAATTCACCTTAAGCATCCTCTTTAATGGCTCTATGAGTCATACTCAGAACACTTAAATAACATTTACTCTGTGCCAGGAGCTATTCTAAGCTCTTTACATAGATTAACTAATGTAACTACTCTCAAGCACCCAATGAGGTAGGAACACTTATTAACTTCAGTTCATATAGGTGAAGGAACTGAGAAACAGAGAGTTCAAGTGCCTTGTCCAGATCATAAGACTGAGAAGTGGCAGAGCCCAGTTGAAGCCCAGGTTCTAGGTCCTTAATCACCAAACTGTATTCATTCCTTTATAGGAATATAACATGGCTCATTTAACTAATTCCTTATTTTTGGCATGTAAGTCATTTCTAGGTTTTCTCTTATAAATAGAAAGTTATTTCTTAATATGCCCCTTACCACAGTGAGCTGTCCATTCCTGGAACAGACTCTGCATTAGCCATTATAATGGGCAGCATGATCGCTGGGTAAGCTGTTCATGAGCCTCCATAATCCGGACTCTTTGCTAGCGCTGGAGTGACAGAGGGAGATGACGTGTCTCTCCCCCACACAAAAAAAACTCAGTGAGGTTTCTCGTGGGAGGCTCAGTAGGGCTAACACTCAACCACCAAACATAGCAAGGCCTCGTGGGAGGTGTGGGCCTAATTGGTTCTGTCTGCCAAGTGTGTGGAGCTGGCCTGCCAGATGGCAGCCACAGTTGCCTGGTACAGAGACCCTCATTACCACCTTGATAAGTGGTAAATGGAATCATGCCTCAGTGAAAAAAACAAACCGATCAGAACTCATTCTAGATCCTCATCCCTCACACATAGATGAAAATAAGCTTTCCTGTGTGGTATCTAACAGACAATCTGGACTGAATTTGCTCCAAAAGAGAATTTACTGATAAAAACTTATGCTAACGTGGGTGAGGATGGGCAAACTTTTCTAAATTACAGATGCAGCTTGAAGGTATCCTATGATTAATAGGAGGTAAGTAAAGCAGAAAATGTTAAGTAAATCCATTATTTCATGTAAGTGATAACAGTTAGATATCTTGGAAATCAACCAGTACAAACTTTCATTTCACAAATGAAGAAGAAGAGGCCCAGAGCTTCATGTTTAGTTCAAAGTTTCACAAGTGAAGAGCCTGGTTCTTCTCACCACCGACCCTAGGATCTTTTTGTCTCCAAATTCTTCTCCTTATGTGTCTTTGAAAATATATATGTTGTTTACATTATTTCTCAGAAAAATCAGTTCTGCCTTCTCTTAGAAAATAAAAAAGAATGTGTGACTAACAACGAACTCAGTAGCACGGTTTCAAAAATAAAATTAGTGTGCTTTTTGTATCCGGCAGCATGAAAATGAAAGTGTTAGTGCTCTCATTTTGATAATTATCACGGCTGATTGGTGGTGTTTCTTTTAAACACCTTTTGCGTATTTTATCTTGCTTGTTTTGCTCAATAGCCCTGTGAGAAAACAACAACAAAAAATAGTCCTGTGAGGAAGGTAGAGGTACAAAATGTTATTTCCTTTAAGAGATGAATAGATAGATGTGAAGGACATTTCCACTTGGCTGTGCAGCATTGGTGGCTCAGATTCAATATGTTCAAAGCAAAATCTCCAATCCCACTCTTCATCTTATGGCCTGTCTCACAGAATGGTCTCCCAGTTCTCCCAGTTGCACAAGCAAGAAACCTGGGCATGCTTTCCTCTTCTCTCTCCCTAACTCTGGTATCCAACTAATCACTGAGACTTTTAAATTCTAACTCCTTCATGTCTCTCAAAAACTGTTCTCTTTTTTATGTTTCCTCTGACATCATCCTAGTCAGACCACCATTATACCTCAGCAGAGAGACTTTAATTATCATCAAATTGGCTTTCCTTTTCTATGCTTCCCCCTCTGTATTGGTCAGCTATTATAATATTTCTGTGTAACAAATTACCCCAACACTCAGTGGTTTATAATAATTTATGCTTACATCAGCAGATGTGAGCTAAAACAGCATTAATTTATTTCACTTGGACATTCCCAGGCTTGGCTCCAGATTGAATTTTTGGTTCAGGTCTGCTCTGTGTTGTTTTTTATTGGTCTGAATCAGTGGGTTCTTCAAGGCAAGTTCTTGTCATGGTAATGGAAACATTTCAAGAGTACAAACTCAACCACAAGTACATTAAGCCTTTGCTTGTGTCATATCCACTTATCTCCCATTGGCCAAAGCAAGCCACATGGCAAAGCATAACACTAATGGGTCAGGAATGTATATACACTACCTCTTTTAGGAGGAACTTCAAAACCACAGATCAAATGTAACCCCTACTTAAAACATTTAAAACCACTGTTTAATTCTCAATGCTCCAGTATAAAATTCAAACTCCTTGACTGATCATTTTAACTCAACTTTTTCTACTCTCTACTTCTCTCCCATCCCCCATCTTTCACTGAACTGAACTTCCATTTCCCAAATAGAGTTCTGTTCTCTTTTATCTCCTACTAGAGGCCCAGTACACAGATTCATGCACTGGTGGGGTCCCTAGGCCTGGCCTGCACCCTCTCGCAATCCAGGAACCCTCAGGAGATGTCGGATAGCCAGTTTTGGCCCAATCCCTGCAGGCCCGATCCAGACAGGAGGGAGCCCAATCCCCGCAGGCCTGATCCAGACCAGACAGGAGGGAGCCCAATCCCCACAGGCCTGATCCAGACAGGAGGGAGCCTGATCCCCGTAGGCCTGATCCAGACAGGAGGGAGCCCAATCTTGTGCACTGAGCATCTGTCCTCTGGTGGTCAGTGCGTGTCATAGCAACCGGTTGACCAGTCATTTGATCGTTTGGTCACTTAGGCTTTTATATATAGATCTTTTCCCCATGCTATTCCTTTTGTGTGGAATTCTCTACCCTCCATCTTTATTTAACCCTAATTATACTGGGGTCTCAACTTAGACATCAGCTCCGTCGAGAAACATCATTGTCTAATCATCAAGACTGAGGTATGCCTCAAACAGAGTGTCAAACTGCATCGGGAAGGCCGGGGAGGGTTCGGGGGCGGGAGGTAGGGGGGTAAGAGATCAACCAAAGGACTTGTATGCATGCATATGGGCATAACCAATGGACATAAGACACTGGGGAATAGAGGAGGCTAGGGGACTGTCTAGGGCGGGGGAAAAAAATGGACACATATGTAATACCCTTTGTAATAAAAAATAAAATAAATAAAAAATAAAAAAAGACTGAGGTATGTGCCTTTTCTAATGTATTTCTAAATCAACCTGTGCATAACCCTATAGCAGATGTCATCATACTATTAAAATAAGTTGTTTCTTTGCCTCTCTCCTTCAATGAGTCTGTAAGTCCCCAGAGAATAATATTTTATCTTGTTCATTGTTATTTCCAAAATTCTCTCTCTATGTAAGAAATGCTAGACGCTTTCACATTAGAGCCTGGAAGAAGTAAATGTATGTATTTTTTCCACTGGTTCTTAATATTATGTTGGAGATATTCACTAATGTAATTAAACAATATAAGGCAACTAAAAACATAATTAGAAGAGAATAGGAAAAACTGTTTTCAGATTATAATATTATACACATAAACTCTCAAAACAGCTAGTGAAGAAACTACTAAAACAGTAAGAGAATTTGACAAAAAAGTTATAACATCAATATATACAAATCAATAGACTTCATGTATACAGAAAAAACCTAGTCAGAAGATAAAATTCAAGACACCATTTACAATAACAAATAAATGAACAATTAAGTTAACTAAATAAACCAAATGCCTAGACATAAGCTTAACAAAAAATGTCTAAACCTTTATGAAAAAAAAATAAAACATTCTTGAAAGACAGAAGAGTAGATTTGAACAATGGATAGGTATGTATGTTCTTATACAGAAAAAGTTAACATCATTAATCTCTATAAAAATCCAAATAACCTTTTTGCAGAGATATAAAAAGTCATCCCAAAATTCATATAGAACCTCAAGGGTCTCTGAAGATCCTAAACAATCCTGAAAAAGAACAAAGCTGGAGAACTTACACTTTATTATTTCAAAACTAACTATACAGGTACAATAACCAAAACAGTATGGCACTGGCATAAAGATAGACATATAGACCAATGAAACAGAATAGGGAGTCCAAAATTAAAACCTTACATTAATGGCCAAATGATTTTTTACAACGGTACCAAGATGATTCAAAGAGGAAAAGGTGGTGTTTTCAGCAAATAGTACTGGGAAAACTGAATAGCCACATGTAAAAATATGCAATTAGACTCTTACCTAACACCATCTACAAAAATTAACTCAAAATGGATCCATGACTTAAATATAAGATTCTAAACTATAAAACTCTCTGGAGAAAAAAATAAGACAAAATCTTTTTTAAAAATATATTTCTATTGATTTCAGAGAGGAAGTGGGGGAGAGAGAGAGAGAGAGGGGGGGAGAGAGAGAAACATCAATGATGAAGGAGAAATATTGATCAGCTGCCTCCTGCATGCCCCACACTGGGGATTGAGCCCGCAACCCAGGAATGTGCTCTGACCAGGAATCAAACAATGACCCAGTCCTGGTTCATAGGTCGATGCTCAACCACTGAGCCATGTTGGCTGAGCAAAGCAAAAATCTTTACATTGGGTCTGGCAAAGATTTCTTAGATATGACTACAAAGGCATAGAAACTAAAACACAGAATTGACAAATTGGACTTTATAAAAATTTTTAAATGTTGTGCATCAAAACACATTACCAACAGAATAAAAAGGCAGCCCACAGAATGGAAGGAAATCATATATTCAATAATAGATTAATATCTAGAATATATGGAGAACTCCTAAAGCTCAACAAGAAAACGAATTTTTTAAATGAGCAAAGGACTTAAATAGACATTTATCCAAAGAAGAAAAATAAATGGCCAATTGCACATAAAAAGATATTCAACATAATTATTCATTAGGAAAATGTAAATCAAAACTACAATGAGATGCCATCTTATGCCTATTAGAATAGAGTTATCGTCAAAAAGGAAAAAAAAAAACAGAAATAAGGACTGTTAGTGAAGGTATGAATAAAATCTGTTGGTAGGGATGCAAAATGGTTATAGGTATTGTAGAAAACAGTATGGTGGTTTCTCAAATATTAAAAGTAGAACTACCATATGATACCACTTCTGGGTATAGAATCAAAAGAATTGAATGAAGGGATTCAAGGAGGTATTTGTACATCCATGTTCTTAGTAGCATTATTCATAGTAACTAGAATGGGGAAGAAACCCAACTCTCCACCAACAAATGAGTGGATAAACAAACTGTATATGCATACAATGGAATGCTATATTTTTTAAAAAATATTTTATTGATTTTTTACAGAGAGGAAGGGAGAGAGATAGAGAGCCAGAAATATCGATGAGAGAGAAACCTCAATCAGCTGCCTCCTGCACACCTCCTACTGGGGATGTGCCCGCAACCAAGGTACATGCCCTTAACCAGAATCGAACCTGGGACCTTTCAGTCCCCAGGCCAATGCTCTATCCACTGAGCCAAACTGGTTAGGGCTGGAATGCTATTATTGTTAGGACTTTTAAAATATGCATTTGATGTCTCTGCAAATTGACATGACTTCTACAATATAACTATTTTAAAATAGTTTTATTTATAAGCAATCTTTTAAGAAGAAAACTTATTTACATTTCCAACACTTGCAAGTTCCAACACCCCAAAAAGAGTTACTAACTTACTGTTAAATTTCTGCACTTCATTTGTACCAATTCTCTGATGGAAACATCATAAAATCAGTATTGGTCAGGAGTCATTTTGGCTCTCACATTATCCCCATGCAGTATTTTGTGATTCAAAATAGAGCAAATTAGAGAAACCTATAGCATCAGAGATTTTATAGGTAGTCTGTCAATTCCTAAAGTCAGAAACATGGTGATTTTTAAAAATATATATTTTCACTGATTTCAGAGAGGGAGGAAAGAAAAGAGAGAAACATCAATGATGAAAGAGTCAACCATCAGCTGCCTTTTGCACTTCACCTGCTGGGGATCAAGCCGTATCCTGGCATGTGCCCTGACCAGGAATGGAACCATGACCTCCTGGTTTATAATACTCAACCACTGAGCCACACCAGTCAGGCAACATGATTATTTTTTATGAAAATTCCCCATTTTATTTTCATTGACAATTTGGGGACACTCTTTGCTTTTGAAAAACTATAACCAGGATGATTTACATTAGTGAAGGGACAAATCTGAAACCCCATGTGCACTTGGCCTGAACAAGAGGTCATCAACATTCTGACATTGTGTTTCTCTGTTTGTTCTTCCAATTTGGTGCTCTTCTTAATGTTTGGAATCAGCAAGACATGGTCTTGGCACACACAGAGTTTACAGTCTATTGGAGGGATATACACAAAATAACAAATAAATACATAATGTAGTTTTAGAATTTACAAAATATTTAAAATGCATCATAACACATTCTTCATACCACTCCTAGGAGAAAAATATCTTTTCCCTTTTCATAGAGGAGGTCATAAAATTTAGTCAGTGATGTCTAGGCCAAAAAAATTTGAGGACAAGAATTATATGCCTTGTTCATCTGACTCAAGGATGCTGAAAATAAAGATACTCAATAAAGTTTGGTGTTTAAATGAGAGCAAAGGGAGCTAAAGAACACCTTGACCTCATTAGCATAATGAAGTGTTAATAAGTACATGTTCAGAACACTGTAATAGAGAAGTGTATCAAATTCTCAGAGACAGAAAAATATATGTGCTTGTAAATGGAAGTATTTTATATTACAAGTAATTTTCAAAGACACCTACTGTTTGAACAATATGTCTAAAATACCTAGCCAAATATTTTACAGAATGAAACTACTCTATGTACTGAATGTGGAATCTCTCTCATCCCATGGTAGAAATTGGGGTTCAAATCTTATCTGCACAATTTACTAGAGAGTTAACTTTGGACAATTCTGACTTCAACTGTGCTCTGAAAGCACCCATCTCTCTCTATTATGCCCTTGTGTGAACCTATGAGATTTTCAATATTCCTTTTTCTGCATTCTTCCTTCTTCTTTTCTCCTCCTCCCTCACCATTCAGCCTGTTCATATCCATATTTAACTCAGCTTTCAAGCCTAGACTTAAATGTCATTGCTTCCAGACCTGGACCACCAGGTCCAGGTTAGGTGGCCCATGGACTGTTCTGATAGTGGCCCTCACTCCATGCTTTCTTTCTATGTCTCTCACACTCCGTAAGCTCTGTGAGAACAAGGGCCAGGTCTGCTTTGTTCACTGTAGGGCCTATTAGAGTGCCCAGCCCAGACTAGGCAATCCATAAGTATTTCTTAAATGAAGGAATAGTTACTTAATTTCTGCAAGCCTCGGCTTCCCAAGTATAAAAGGGTGCTATATGTAGTATCTACCTTACAGGATTGTTGTAGGGATTAAATTGAATGAATTAAGCAAAACACCTATATGATGCCTGTACAGAGTATGTGGCCAATAAATGTTTTACTTTTATGATTATTCTAGAACTCTCTGCTACTTCTGCTCACTCTGCTCACTCTAGAGAGCCTCTTGACTTCTCTTTAAAACTAGATGCTTGGTGCACGAGATTTGTGCACTCAGCGGTGGGGGGAATCCCTCAGCCTGGCCTGTACCCTCTCGCAGTCTGGGAGTCCTTGGGGGATGTCCAACTGACCTCCTTAGTGCTGCTGCAGAGGCGGGAGAGGCTCCTGCTGCTACCTGGTGGTCAGTGTGCATCATAGCGACCGGTTGTTCCACCGTTCAGTCAATTTGTATATTAGCCTTTTATTATATAGGATGCTTTATGACTATAAAGCATGAAGCATCATAAGTTGCTATCTATACTAATAGGTCATTCATTCAACATGGCAACCAACTGAGTACAGCTACTCAGTTTTCTGTGAATGCTTCTGATAATGTCTCCTTCCAATTACCTAATATTCACAATAACCATGCACCCTGATTTGTACCTGGGAGTTTATTTTCATCAGATATGGCAAAGTGACAGATATAAAGACAATGCCTTTGAAAGAAGAGTTTATTAAATTTTCCAAGAAAAGGGGCATACCACACCACTTAGGGCCGCATAGGGAAGCAACAAAGCAACAAGGTCAGTCAGGAGATAGAAGTAAGGAGAAAGCACAGGCCATGGCCTTTGTTGGGGTTTCCATGAGAAAGGCAAGGCAGGGTTAACAGAATAGAACTGTCTAACTTAAATATCCCAGGGGACTTTGGGTATAGGTCTCCATTTTTCTGGTATCTAGACCTCGGTTGATTCCAGGCAGGGGAAATACTGGCTCTGTGTGTGAGGGTTAGATAAAGGAGGTGGATGGGGATATGAACCAAGACCTGGTTGGTTTTCATATGAACAGTGTGGTAGCAGGAAGCTGTTCACTATCTCTAGGACTTAGTTAGGACTGGGAGGAACAGTCTCCTCCAGCCAGGCCCTCTCAGATATCAAACCATCATAATATACAGGGGGGAAAAAGCATGATTCATACACATACTCCATGGCAAGAGGGAATGGGATTTTATCATTAGCCCTTGTTCCATCATTTATTCTATTGTAATCTCTAATAACATCACTCTTGGGATATAACAATCTGGGCTTTTAATCTCTTCTAGTTCATTCTAGACAAAACTCGCAATTGCCTTTGCTATCCTTCCTGAATCTGCTAATTACAAGAGCCTAATGATACCCTTTCTCTAATAAACACCCTAATTTGCCTATAAACACCTTATGTTCCACCTAATTTTACTTTGTGCAGACACTTTCTTTCTTACACAAATGAAATATATTAATCTAATTATTAATATATTTGTCAAACACTTGTTAATTATATAATGCTGAAATTGATGTTGAGACAAACTTTCTTCTTTGGGGACTCGATGAACCAATGACTCCATGGGCTAAGTCATTTGGAATTGGGAATATGTTTGAAGGAATTGGTTGGCTCAGTCATAGTCTCTCTTCTTTCCTCTTTCTCTTTCCTGCTCTCCTTCTGAGATTTACTACATTTATTTGTCTTTGTTTCTTTAAAACTCCCAAACAGGCAAATGTTTACTGTAGCTCTGTACCAACTGGAGACCAGTCCCTGTCCTATATCCATGGCCTCCCAAGGAGAAACCTTAGAGACTGGTCCCTGGAGCAGATGGAAAGGGGAAGCTCTGACCAGCCAGAGGTGTGTATACTGAGAGTTGATGAGTTTTCTATTGTGGATGAAGGGGTATTACTTGTTAACTGTATACTTTGATGTGGAACAGACAATAAGACCGTCTGAGGGTGGACAGGTGGACACCCAACTCCACATATCTAACTGGCTTTTCGGGAAGCTTTCCTGGGGAGTTCACAGGAAGACCTCAAATGTCCCAACTGAACTTCTCACCTTCCGCCCACCTTCCATCTCCCAAATCCAATGGGTCTCTAAGATATGCCATTCTAAATTCTCACATAATCAAAAGGTTATTTTGTAAAACAAAGATGGTATACCTTAAGTAGCATGTACTCTGAAGTTATTTGCTTCTTTTATTCTGAAGGAGAAGGTCCTAAGGCATTGTAAACTAATAAATACATCCAGATCAAACACTTACCCTCAGGTATTACTAACTTGTCCTATACTAGGCTAGGCCTGAAAATAGATGCTCTGGTACCAGCCCTACTAGGCTTCTGCCTCCTTGCATGGGCCTTCAGTCATCTTATTTCAGAGCCCTGTTAATTTTTGGTTGTTGTTGTATCAGGATATTGGCCAGAGGTTAAGTGGAACAACAAAAGAAGACACTTTTCTTCTCGCCCTGGTCAGAAGAGAGCTCAAGTCCCACTCTTTGAGTTCTGGCTTATTAGACAAGCTTCAAAAAGAGCTGAAAATCCTAGATCCCATCGCTTCTGGATTTCTTCTTCAGTCTCAGCTGAGCAGCCTCTTCCTGAGGCATGAAGTCCCTCTGCAGTTACCAACAGTCAAGATCCTCTGCCAGAGGTTTGCCAGGAATGGCTCTCCTGAAATGGTATGGCCACCTCAAAATTTCCAGTCTGCAGTTCTTTCCTTTATTTTACTTGAACCCACCAGAGTAATAGAATTAAAAGGTTAGTTTCTTTCTTTAAAAAATAACCTTTACTATTGACCCCTAAGATACAAAGCTTATTTATATCCATACTAGAGGCCCGATGCACAAAATTTGTGCATGGGGTCGGGGGGCCTCAGCCTGGCCTGCACCCTCTCCAATCTGGGACCCCTCAGGGGATGTCCTACTGCCTCTCGCAATCCGGGACCACTGGCTCCTAATCGCTCACCTGCCTGCCTGCTTGATTCCCCCTAACCCCTGTCCTGCTGACCTGGTTGCCCCTCACTGCCTCTGCATGCTGGCCTGGTTGCCTCCAACTGCCCCCCCTGCTGACGTGGTCTTCCCTCACGGCCACCAGCCATAGGTGCTGGCACCTGGGACCTCGGGGCAGGTGGCTTGTCCCTCTCCTGGGCCAGCCGCAGGTTCTGGCACCTTGGACCATGGGGCAGGCAGCTTGTCCCTCTCCCGGACCGCAGGCACTAGACTGCAGGGCAGGTGGCTTGTCCCTCTCCCAGGCCGCAGCCTGGCTGGTTCCCATACCTCTCCCCCAGTGTTGAGCGTCTAAGCCGTTAAGGCATGACGGTGTGAGGGCGTAGTGACCAAAACAGAAAATAGATTTAGGTCCCTCTCTTTTTTTTTAATATATTTTTATTGACTTCAGAGAGGAAGGGAGAAGGGGAGAAAGAAACATCAATGATGATCATTGATTGGCTGCCTCCAGCATACCTGACAATGGGGATAGAGCCCACAACCTGGGCACATGCTCTGACCAGGAATTGAACCATGACCTCCTGGTTCATCAGTCAACACTCAACCACTGAGCCTCATGAACCAGGCAAGTTAGGTCTCTTAGTCCTGCTTAATTTCTCTTTAATGAGCTTTCCCTTCTCAACTTTCATTGTCTACTCCTAACACTAGTGTGATAGTTAGAGATTCAAGATAATGAGTGCATTTAAATCCATTTACAAGCTGAGCAGTTGGTAAGAATGGAGAACTTGACTAAGAAGTGTGACAGCTCCTAGAGCATTAGAGAGTTTTGGGGGTGGGGTAGTAATTTTTGAAATATAACTCACCACCATCAATTTACTGATTAGGAAACTGAGCTCCAGAGGGGTTAAGGAACTTGCACAGGGCACCTGGAGAATTAATGGCAGACCCAGGGCTGAGATAAATGTTCCCCAATACAAGGGCAGGGTTCTTTCTCTGCTTGTACTTCCCAAGCTCGCACTTGAAAGTGCTTACAAAACAAGGTCCAAGTGTAACCAAATTCAGGGAGCTAGAGAAAAGTGCCCTAAAAGAGGAAGAAGTAATAGCAATGGGAAAATCATTAGTGAGCATGTGATGATAGAAAACAAGGCCAAAACCAACCTGGTTTCATGTTTAGCAGTTAATAGGTACACAAATGAATGTAAGTTCTCTCTCCTGCCCACCTTTAAACTGCAAAAATAAAATTAGTTGTATATGTATGAGAAATATTTAGCAGTAAAATGGCAACTTATTAGTATAACCTCCTTGAATCTTCAATTCAATCAAATTTTCTGGTCTGAAATCTAATTTATATCTGAGACCCTGTCTAGCTTCCTTCTCCCATGCTACCCCCTCCATTGCTCTGGAGTTGTCTGTCCACCATAATCCCTAGGATTCCATCCAGCTCAGCAATGAAAATGGACAACATTCCTTCAGTCCTTTTCTATGTAAAAAATATAATAATAATTAAAATAAATATATATACACATATATACATAGATATAGATGATAGATATAGATATAGATATAGATATAGATAGATATAGATATAGATAAAAGCCTAGGGGACCATCCGACAGTCTGACCATTCACCTGGTAGCTATGACGGGCAATGACCACCAGGGGGCAGATGCTCTGACCAGTAGAGGAAGGAGCCCGATTCATTGCGGAATTGGCCATGGGTTAGGCTGCTGCTGGGGCACTGTCAGCCCCAAATCTGGTTACCTGCACCCTGGACCCAGAGAGGAGGGAGGAGGGAGCCAGTGGTCATCCAGGTCCTGGGGGCTGGGCCTGCAGGAGGGGGTCTCACAATCTGGGACCCCTCGGGGGATGTTGGAGAGCTGGTTTCGGCCCGATCCCCACAGGCCAGGCCAAGGGACCCCACCAGTGCATGAATCTTGCACCGGGCCTCTAGTAATAAAAAATAAAACTTTGAAATATTTTTATTTACCTTAGTAACTAAGACCTTATCCTCAAATAATCTGAATATATCTAAATATAAGCACATATTATATATAATCCTATCTAATAAAAGACAAAAATGGTAATTGGCGTACGACCAATACCCTTTTCATTGGCTAATCACG
>NW_006294339.1:7563550-7573935 GCF_000327345.1 Myotis davidii | reverse complement strand
GGGGCTGATCCTGCGATTGGAGGGTGATGGGGGTCAACGCCTGAGGGCTCCCAGTATGTGAGAGGGGGCAGGCTGGGCTGAGGGACACTCCCCCCACACACACACACCAAGTGCACGAATTTCATGCACCGGACCCCTAGTACATATATAAAAGAGAGAGAAGCTAAAGGCTAGGTTATATATAGTGTACTAACAAATAGTCCCAAATCTCAGTTGCTTAAAACAGCAAAAGCTTATTTTTCATTTACATTACATTTTTGTAATGAGTTTGCCACAGGCTCTTCTTGGCACTGTCAGTATCTTAGCTCCAAAACCCAGGCTGATGAAGCAGACACTCTGGAATGTTTGGGACATATGGCAGCAGGAAAAAGAGCTCTGAAGGCCTCATGTCAACAGTTTAATCCTCAACCCAGAAGTAGCACATGTCCCTTCTGCTTATAACTCATTGGCCAGAACTGGTCACATGGTCCTACCCAGGAAGTGGAATTTTACCATTTGTCCAGCAGGGAGAATAACAGTAATAGTTGGTTTAAAAAAAAACACTAATAATTATTATATTTTTTAAGCTGCTTTAAAAATTCTTCATTCTTTAATATTTCAAACACATTTCATTTCAGCAGGCCTCTTTTCCCTTTTACATGTAAATTAAATGAGGATGTTCTGTTTCATATTTAATTTTCAGGTGAACTATGAGAAGCTACTTTGTTTTCTGAAAGTGGCAGCCTCAGATGATCCACAGCAAAATAGAAGAGCCATGGACAGCAGCCTGAGGGAAGCTCAGGGTGGTACCCATCACAGCGAAAGGTACTTCCTCCCTTTCTGTGGGTACGTTATTCCCAGACTTTCAGAGCTGGCCGGGCTCTTGGAGGCAATTCCCTATTAGGTGAGGAGTGCAGAAGCATAGCTGTTCACCAACACCCAGTTTACACTTAGTTTTCTCTCGCTGTGCTGTAAACAGGTGGGCATAGGAAATTATTTGCAACAATTGTATATGTTTCTTAACAGCAGTGTTTTTTTTTTTATGAGGTTTCAGTGTAAAGATGGAAAAATCCATTCAGAAATAAAAAAACGATTGTGGCTCTGGCCGGGTGGCTTAATTTTAATTGGTTGGTGCACCGTCCCATACACCAAAAGGTTGCGGATTCGATTCCCAGTCAGAGCACATACCTAGGTTGCAGGATTGATTCCTGGTCAAGACAGGTACCAGAGGCAAATGATCGATCTTTCTCTCTCCTCCCCCGCTCCACTCTTCTTTTCTCTCTAAAAATTAGGGGACTGTCTAGGGCGGGGGGGAAAAATGGACACATATGTAATACCCTTTGTAATACTTTAAGCAATAAAAAAAAATAGAATGAATGAAAAATAAAAAATAAAAATTAATAAAACATATCCTTGGGTGAGGCTTAAAATAAATAAGTAAATACCTACATAAAATGAAAGAAATGATAGCGCCCTGGTGCAGTACTCATCTAGAGTGTGTTCTGGAAATATGTTCAGTCAGTGAACTCCTGCACTGCAGGTACCAGCACAGAGAAGTTTAAGGTGCCGAATCAATAATCCCTTCCCATAATCTCAAGGGAAAGAAGTGATTAAAGGTAAACATAGGAAATGAGGAATATCATTAGAGCTGAGACACAGTAAAGCATGACAGTCCTTGTGTTCTCTAAGAAAACTGGCAAAGGGCGGTGGCTAGGAGCATAGCCCCCTGGCCAGAAGCCTGGGCTCAATCCCTGTCTCTGCCACTAGGTGGAGCCTTGGGATAGTCACGTACCCTCTCTGCTCCTCCGCTCCCCAACTGTAAAATGGGAATAATGTGCAACAGTGACTGAGTTAATTCATGCAAACTTCTTAAAGCCTTTGGTACACGGGAATTGCTATAGAAGTGTTTGTTACTACTTTTTAACTATACTGTCAGAAGATACCCTTTTCAGTTACAAATCATGTGACATAGTGATTAAGAGCCATGGGATAGGAATTTACCTCTTTAAAAAAAAAAGTATGGTTTTCTGTACAAAAGTCCCTGGGCCAGGTGTTAGATTTCATTCCCTTTACATGTGCTCTGTTGACTCTGATCCTTCATCAAACATTCACTGAATACCAGCTGCATGCCAGGCACACTTTGCTGGGCACAATGAATTCAGAGCTGGGCAAGGCCCAGTCACTCCTTCAAGAGCTCATAATCCAAACAAATATCCTTCTGGGAGTGACGGTCCTACCCATAAAGCCCTATATATTTTTAATAGTCAGCAACCACGCTTCATACAGTACAAATTGTGAGAGGTAATAGACTGTGCCCAGGAGAATGTGCCCACGCATTGACAGATATGGTGGGTCTATGAGTCCTACACAGGAAGCCTCTCCTGAGTTCTAGACTGGGTTATGTCTCTTTGCTGCGGGTCGTATAGACGTTTCCCTTCATAACAGACATTGTCCTGGTAATTACTTATCTGACATTTGAGGTTAGGAATAGCATCTGTCCTGGCCCACTCAGTGTCTAGCATGGGTCTAGCATAGTTCCTGGCACATAGGAGATGCTCCATAAATACTTGTTGGGTGTAATTGGCACCTCCCGTTATCCAAAGAGCTTGCATCACTTCGTGTGCAGGGACATCTGGATTTCTACCCTATAAAAAAGGTGCCTGAAGAGATCATTTGGAACTCATCACAGAAGGCGCTGTTTACATGGACCAGATAGTGTGTGAGTGTGTAGAAGCGCAGGACGAGTGGCCTGTAATGAACCCAGGCTCCTTGTTCATTAATGTGCTGCTCAGGAAAATACCCTCTCAGGTAGAGCTTTAAGTAAGGCAGCTCTGTGATGTTTTAAAAGCCGCCAGCATCACTAATGGGACCAGATGAAATCTACTCCTGCAGCAGGTTTCCTAAGAAACCCCACCAGCTGCAGTAAATGGGTTCCACACAACACCTGCCAGTTCAGGACCCGGTGTATGGAGATGGGGGCCAGAGCCCCATGAATTCCCACCCCCAGAAACTGGCATTGAAAGAAAAGGAAGAAAGAAAGAACAACTTCTGATTCAAATCTGGGAGATACTTCTGGTTGACAAGGCCCGAGTCATGTGCCCTGAGCAGCAAACAGAGGCTGAGAATGCAAATAGCTGGCATGCTCCTCAGCTGGACTGAGAGGCAGGCTCCCAGGCTGGGAACTCCCTGAACAAGGAAAGTGGGTGCAGAGTTAGGTGACCAATGCAAGACAAATAGCCCCTTTTCCTCCTTTTCTGTACCAAACTTTTGGAAAATATTAGCTATTGTTACGTAATTCAGAAAGGCATAGTTTGGTGTCAAAGCTTAAGTAAGAGTTACAGAGCAAAAGGAAGATAGCATATGACCTTTCAGAAAGTTAAATGCATCTAAAAATAATCCATTGCTGAGAAAATATTTTGGCCAGATCTGGAAGGACACATACTTTTGAAAGTGAAATACGTAAATACCTCAAACTAGTTTCATAAAATAAATGACTCTGACACTTTATCACTCTGGTCATTTTCACCTCTTATGGGAAGTAACAAAAGCAAGTTTGCTAAACCACCTGAATAATTACATACATTTGCATGCCATCTGGTAAATACATAATTACTCCCAGCTATAAATAGCAGAGTCAAGGATAACGCAGGAAGTTCGCCTGGGTCAAGATTGCCCCCTCCACAGGTTCCCTGGTCACAGGGATCTGCCAGGATCTGCCTTGCTTTGCTTGTGACATGTACCCTTTGGAAATTTGATTATCTGGGCTCAAAAAAACAGTAAGATGCAGGTAAAGTAAACTACCATGGACACCTCTAATTTTTTTTCTCTCAACCTGGCAAAAAGAGAGGGTAGATTACAAATTTGGTCTATATTCTAGTCAAATGGGTGGGTTCCTCCTGGAGAAGAGACTGTAAACTCCCTAGAATGGAACAGAGTTGAGTTAGTCTGTGAGGTCACCACATGCAGTCCCATGACCAGGTTCCCAGGATTTAGAAGGTGTATAACGCAGGTGAGAGACATAGTATGAAATAAACAGTGGCTTCCTTGAGGGGTTCACCTTTTCACAGACTTCCCCCTGCCCCTCCAAGCAGTGCTGCCCCTCAACATGCCGACTCGCCATCAGAAGTGACCAGGAGCCTGCTGGAGATCCTAAAGCTGGCACTCAGCGCAGCCAACGGCAAGCTCAACCTAGAGAGCCTCAGTCGGAGTTTTCGAAAAGAAGACCATGCACTGTCTGGCTTCTTGTCCCGACCCAAGGTAACAAAATTAGATTTCAGATCTGTTCAACCCTAAAAGTCTACCCCGGAGGCTTTGGGTCTGTAGTAAGAAGGCCCGTTATGATCTGTGTTCTGCCCATGGATTATATCATAGTGTTTTGTTTTCTGTGCCAGAGCAGAGAGAAACAAAACAGAAAAGGAATTGTGAAATGTGCAGCATTGATCCAGGGGCCGCTCGGCTATGACATACACTGACCACCACGGGGCAGATGTTCAATGAAGGAGCTACCCCCAGTCCACAGGCCCTGATCACCCAATCAGGGCATGCTGGCCAACCTCTTGGCCCCTCCCCCTGGCCAGCAGGCTCCAATTGCCCAATGGGGAACAGGGAACCGGGGGTGGGTGGTGGCGAACACAGGCGGTGCCAGAGCCCTGATCGCCCTGCTGGTCGCCCCACACACAGAGGGCGGTGGCAGTGGCAGGGTCAGGGGCCGGCTGCCAGCAGCCAGGGAAGATCAGCCCTGATTGCAGGCCAGGCCTAGGGGCCCTACCCATGCATGAATTTCACATGCCAAGCCTCTAGTTAGTTATATTAAGCTATATTTTGTGTCAACAATATGGAATAATATAGCAATACCCAAATAATATTTCACAGTGGAAAACAAGTGTTTGCCAAGGCCAAATGTCCATTCCTTATAACCTCAACAGCTTCCAGGAGGTCAGCATGTGGTATCCATTCCTTTGGAACAGTACATTGTATGGACTGGTGTGACTTATTGCTGATAGAGCTGAGTATGCTGCTTTGGGAGCATTAATTAAAAGTGCAGATGTGTTTCATGGAAGAAGATCCAGAACCATAAACCCCAGTCATGAGGCTACCTAGGATACAGGCACAATAATAATCACCACGAATGCTACAATTCCTTTAACACCAACTCGTCACCACCAAGCTTGCTGGTGTTCTCACTAAGTGCCAAGTCCTGCGCTAAATGCTTTACTTACATCATCTCACTTAACACTGAAAATACAAAATCTAAGTAGTCATTAGAACCCGTTTAATACATTTTAAAAAATGAGTCTCAGGAGTCACCCAAGGCCCTCAGTTAGCAAGTGGCAGAGGCAGGATTCAAAGTATAGAGACAAACTGAAAATTAAGAGCTAGAGTTGGCACACCATTAGGCAGAAGCTATCTGGAAGGTTCCATTGAGCTCAGGACACAGAAGTTAGAATTCCAGAGGAGTAGAGAAATAGAAGGAATTGAAAATTATAGCAGGGGGGCGAGGTGTGAGTCCCATTGGAAAGATTTAAAAATACCTTTCATCTAGGTAAATATGGGTTAGAATTGAGAGCAGAGAATTTAAAAGAACAAGTAATGTTTACTAAGGAAGCAAGGAAACAACATGCTAAAAGTGGGATCTTATTTTGGCACAGAAGTAGCTTGCTCTGTGCTTTCATTTATATAGTCAACGAAGCATGCAAAGGTAAAGCTCGTGTGTGTGTGTGTGTGTGTGCGTGTGTGTGTGTGTGTGTGTTACACTTACATGCATGTTTTACTAGAAAGAGAGAGAGGATACTACAGGAGATTCCACACATCCTACACACATTTTTTTATGCTCAGGAATAGATCAGTAGGAATAGATTAAGAAGCACCAATTCTTTGTTATTAGAAACTACATAACAGCATCAGTGACGCTCAAATGTTCTCAGACAATACTCTTAGAGTGGAATATAAATGACTTGAAAATCAAAGTAAATTTGCTTAACCTCTTTGAGTCTCAGGTTTTTCATCTGGAAACACTGGGTTCCAGATGTCTGCCTCCTGTCTGTTGTTAAACAAGATAAGTATGCGAAGGCACTTAGCACACTGCGTGATACCTGAACACCAGCAGGCAGAGCTAGCCTTGAACTTCTCCCCCCACAGCTGGCCCTGCAAACTTAAATTCATGGTTCATATCCAAGGAAATGGGACACATTTTCCTGGAAGCTGGTCTGCCTCTCGTGAGCCATCTGGCATCTCTTAAGACATCTGGAACTCACTCAAAGTATAGTACAGTTCCGGGAGGCATGTGAGATACAATTCTGTTTCCCCAGGACATGAGACAAATTGAAGCCCAAGGGACACTGAATACGGAAGGCAGAAGTCCCAGTCCAGCATCTTTATTCTGGGACACAGGACTTCAGAGTGGCCTAGGAAGAGCTATCTGAATTAGAAGGGGTTTTCTTTTTGACCAGTACTAAATCTCCTTGATGTCAGAGTCACAGTGCAGAGAGTCACAGACCTCCTTAAGTTTCTCATAAAATTCTGCACCCTGGGCTAGACGGGGGTGAGATGCTGAGGCACCTCCTCACAGCCAACATTTCAGAGGGGTCACAAATGATCAATAGCCTCTCCAATAAACAAATGCAGTCTTAAAGGATAATATGAGTCTTGTCACTCAAATCAATGGAATTTTGATCACTGTCAGAGAACAATATGAAAATATCACCTACCTATCATCTTCATCCTACGGACTCACACATCCTGATCCTCTAGCATGTCTTTAATACAATGATGGCTTCTGGGAGGACTGCTGAGGCATCATGGATCCATATACATTTATTAACCACCCTGATCATTAGCCAAGGTTCAATGGGTCTTTAGAAACTAAGACGCTCCCAAGCACATAGGCTCAGATTAACTTCACTTCATTTCATGAACTCATTCTCTTTCCACTCTACATCCCAAACTACTCCCAGACCTCCCTCCTAGGAGGAGTTAGCTAGAACACAGGTGGCTGGCCTTCTAATTACTCTGCTTCATTTTCATGCAACTTCCTCATTACCATCAACAGGGAGTCCATTCCTGAGGGAATCCTGGCTTTGTGAATATGAAGTTTGTTCTGGTGGCAAGATACTAGTTTACCTAGTGACAGTCTTCTGCAGTTTGGTAGTTTGTTTTTTCTGTATCAGTACACTTTGCCCTAAAATTATAAAATTATTTCTACTAACTTCAAATCCTTCCTTCTTCCAATTCAACAGCCATCTTTCTGATCAATATGGCATGTTTATTCTATGCTTGCATTCAACATGTTATTCACTCAATGTGTTCTGGGAACTGTGATAAGGCTGAGGGCAACAGACTATTACAATTTCAGGAGCTCAGGGGAAAGGTGACATTTTTAAACATGTCACAGTCCTGTATAACAAATGCAGCGATGGCCCTAACACGGAGCACAGAGAAGAAACTCCAACCTAGCTTAATCCAGAAACTCTCCATAGAGAAGATGCAAATACTAAATCTTAGAGGATTTGTTAATTTGGCAAAGAATTGGGGGAAGGAACAGAGGAAGGATTCAGAAAGGTGTTCTAGGTAAAAGGAGCAATGAGAAACGGCCCTGAAATGAGAGAGGGCATGGTTAATTCAGGGAGCTGGAAGTCATCTGTAGTGGCGGAACATAGTGAATGTATGGCAGCTGGGGATGGTGGGAGATGCTGCTCAAATGATGCCAGAATGGGAAGTAAGAGCTAATTTATGAAGTTCCTAAGGAGTGTAAATTTTATCCTGAAGGCACAGAGGAATCATCAAAAGATATTAAACAAGTGAATGATATGTTCAAATTTGGAATTTGAAAAGAGCACTCTAATAGAATATGGAGAATTAGAGGCAGATAGATCTCTAAAAGGCTGGTCCAGTAATTCAAGCAAGAAATTATGAGGGTTTAAACCAAGGAAGTAACAGGAGGGATGGAGCTATTAAGGAAATAGATAGTTCTTGGTGACTAATTGAATGGGACCCTGAATGAGGAAGAATCAAAAATGACTCCTGAGGTTCTGGCTTTGGTAACTTGATGGCTGGTGGTACCATTCTCTGAGACAGGAAACAGGAAAGTTGAAGGGGTATAGGAAGGGATAAAGAGTTCAGTTTTGAACATGTTGACCTAGGTTTAGAGATTAAAACGAATAAATGATTTAAGACTCTTCAATACGGAGCTGAAGCCATGTGAGCAGTTAGGGTTACTAGGGACACAACAAAAAGTGAGATGGGAAGGGTGAGGACGGCACTTATTGTTGAGGAATAGGTAGACAAAAAGAAGCCAACAAAGGAGATGAAAAATAATCAAAAGACACGTGGGAGTGGTCAAGAAGCCAAGAGATAAGCCATATCGCATGCTGTCATCGATAATTAGCAATGAGAAGTATTCATTAAATTTGAAACTATGGAGGTTACTAGTGACTTGGTAAACACAGTTTAAGCATCCATCATGATGGGGTAAAAGGCAAATGAAGCCATAAATGGGAAGAGAGGAAGTAGAGGGCATCTGTGCACCACTCTTTCAATGAGGATTTTGGGGAAATGAATATTTATTTCACATGTCAGTTTCTAAATAAGAGATACTTTATTTACATTTGATTTTTTAAAATCCCTGATTAAACAGGAGAAACTTCACATAATCACTTTCTTATTGAACAAGGGTCATCCTTTTAATATCTATGCTTTAAAGGATTTTAATAATAATCTTGAATAACACTAAACTGCCAGGATTTTCTAGTAGATATTTCTATTACTCCTCTACAGCTGTCAGCAGTCAGTTTTAGCAGCTATCAATCAATCTGCTTCTAGGAACTCTGATGTACTATTTCCAATCTGCTGCTCATTTTAGCCTGGAGCATAATTCAATAATGCCAGCAGTAAATAAACTGTTTTTAGAATAACCTTTCAATATTTCAATGTTTCAGCCTTTTAATGTTTCAAAATATGCCCTGGCCAGTGTAGCTCAGTTGGTTGGAGCATCATCCCATATACCAGAAGGTGGTGAGTTTGATTCCTGGTCAGCGCACATGCCAGGTTATAGGTTCCAATCCCAGTTGGAGGCTGGGGTGTGGGAGGCAATGAATTGATGTTTCTCTCTCACACCAATGCTTCCCTCCCTTTCTTCTTCCGTCCAAAAATAAAATAAAAAATACATTAAATATGCTGTAATCATAACTATGAATATCAATTCTTATTTATGGAGTAAAATGGAATAATGGAACTAATTTCTACCTCTCGAAATTTATTCTTTACTAACTTCTGTCCATACACACTCCACTCTTCAGTGTCTTTAACTCATTCATTCATTTCCTCATTCATCCATGTATTCATTTACTCAATAATTATTGCTCTTTTATTTTATAACAGTGTGCTAGGCAGTGGTGGTAAGAAAATGAATAAAACACAATTCCAGCCCTCAGTAGACCACTGTCTTGTAGAGAAGCTCTAATGAACAGATAATTACTGCTCAGCATGGAAAGGGGTATAAAACTATAGTGAAAAATGTCAAAAGACAGTCAGTCTCAAAAAAGCACCATGCTCTTTCTCACCCATTATTTACAATGCTTTTTCTCTGTCTGGATTCTCCCAAACCCCTTATTCTCCTAGCCAACTCTTAGCTGTTTTTTCACATTTCAAATCGATCGTGTGTGTGTTTGTGTGTGTTGTTTGTTTTGTTTTGCTGTTAAGCTTCCCTGACACAACTCCTCTCTCTACACTTAGTACGTAATGCTTGCAAATTTCAAATCTAAATTTGTTGTTAGTTTCCTTCCATATAGACAAATGAAAATTATCTCCTTGTTTCTGTTTAAGTCTAGGTTTTATTATCATTCAGGTATGGTCAGACCGACAGAGCAGGAGATGCTTGCCATTGAAAAAATAGTGTGGTACTCATAGTTCCCAAGAGGAAAGGACATGGAACCCCCCAGGTCACATGGGGGAGCACCAGAGGCTATCAGGGGGCATGTGGGCAAGGCCTTCATTGTGGAATGAGCAAGGCAGGGTAACCAGGTTTAGGGTTGACTAGGTTGAATAATTTGGACCCTGAGGCATAGATTCTGTTCTGATTTATTCAATACTTGGCCCTTGGGTGACAAGCACAGGGAAAAAGTGGCTCAAGCCTGAGAGGCCAATGAAGGAGGTGGCTGGTTTGCAGATAAAGGGCACACTTTCCTGCCAGTCCATTACTTTATCTAGGAATTGGCTAGCCCTGAGAGGAGCAATCTCTCCAGAGTCAGCAAAGCCCCATGATGTTAAAAAGCCAGATCAGAATAAAAAGACATGCTTGATGCACTTATTATACTGAAATTGCTCTCAAAATAATAATAGTAGCTACTATTTAACACTAAACTAGACATTTCTTTTTTTTGTCCCTTCCTTCCTTCTTTCCTCTCTTTCCC
>NW_006294339.1:7560707-7563517 GCF_000327345.1 Myotis davidii | reverse complement strand
TCTTGTTCTTTTTCTTACTACTTCTTTCCTTTCCTCTTCTCTCTTGCCCTTTTTCTTCTTCTTCCCTCCCTTCCTTCTTTTCTTTATTCAACAGATATTAATTCAATGTCTACCAAAAGCCCAGCACTATTCTAACTGCTTATTTTCTCATGTAATCTTCACAGAATCCTGGGAAGCAGAAAACACTATAGTCTATTTAGTAGATGCAGTAACTGGGCATAGCAAGGTTAAGTAACTTCCTAAGGTCCCACAGATAACAGGCAGCAGATTGGGTGTTCAGAATAAGTCCTGTTTTATTCCAAGGTCTATATGCTTAAACATTATGCTAACCATACAACATATGCTATCACACCCCTAAAAGTTTGACATGTTTGAATCTAAGTATCACCCACTCACCAAGTTGAGAACTGAATTGGTTTGTCAACTAGACTCAGAATACTAAGTACATACAAAACTGCAGTGACACTTCATTCATTCATCCAACAAGTAATTTATTGAACATCTAGTTTCTAGACTAAGTTCCATGATTTCTGTGACATTGAAAAAATCACTTAATCTCCCTAAATCTTGGTTTCCTCATATATAAAATACAGGTAATATTAACCATGCTAATACAACAAGCTTATTTTGTAAATCAAAGTAGATATACAGAAAGATTTTGCAATTTACCTATCTTACAAGTATATAATTTCTAGGACTTGACCACCAATTCTGTGGCTGACAAATATGTAAGATCAGAATTTTAAAGTTCAGTGACTTCTGGGTAATGAACTATACTCTGTGTCAACCAAATAAAATCTTGCCGTTGCTGAACATTTAGTTGGACATTCTTGTCTTGAATGATATCCTAATGGTACAGCGCACTCTGGGGTATTAATTCTTTATCAAAATCAGCCTAACCAGTTTGGCTCAGTGGATAGAGCATCGCCCTGCTAACCAAAAGTTCCCAGGTTCGATTCCGTTCAAGGGCATGTACCTTGGTTGCGGGCACATCCCCAGTAGGAAGTGTGCAGGAGGCAGCTAATCGATGTTTCTCTCTCATTGATGTTTCCAACTCTCTATCCCTCTCCCTTCCTCTTTGTAAAAAAACAATAAAAATATATTTTAAAAATATCATATAGGTTCTAATTTTTAATTTCATTACAGTGACAACATTCTTTTGATGTGCAGGTCAGAGCTATCTGTGGGAAACATGGATTATATCTGACTTTGAGCCTTCTGGAAACATTGCTCAATCATCAAGATTTGGCTTACCAAAATGAAATAAAGTAAGTTGATTTTTTATGCACAGAGTCCTCGGAAAGGATATCAAACACAGAGATCTGTCTCTAAATTAGAAGTTTTACATGCGAAACAATCAATTTCATTACCTAAAGACAGAGTAAGAAATGTTTGCTTATATTAAAACACATTGCGGACCAGTGGTTTTATTGCTAGCTTTGCATGGTGGCCAGATAAGTTTCTATTGAATGAATACAAAAAAACATTTTACATAAATGTTAAAGGCACGCTTTAAAATTAAATACCCATTGTATTTTGAAGTTATTTATTACATGTTCTTACAAGCTAATATCTTTTTAAAGTATGATACTTTGTAAAACACTGTGTAATATGAAGCGAGAATTCTCGTGATTCGTCCGCAATGTATTAAGGCCAAATGCTTTCCAATTTGTGAAAATATGAACTATTCCCAGCTGCATTGTGTTAAGGCCAAACACTTTACTTAGCCAGAGAAAAACAAAAGCACTGAACTTCCATTTCAAGCCATTATCAACTATCAATAATCAAATTTACCATTTTACCTTGAACAACTAAAAGATAGGACAAACTGTATGGAGGAATAGTTTTCAGAGACTGGACAAGAGGCAGCACAGAGCAGTGATTCCTGACAGAGAAAAAAAATGAGGAAAGCTCACCTTATTGAACAAGAGGGAATCTAAACTTAGCCCAGGATTTTTCTTGAGCTAAAGAGAAAAATCTCTCTAAATCGTGGTTTCCTCATATAGAAAATACAGGTAATATTGTGCTCCACTTCCTGTGGAGTTCAGCAAGGCCAAGGAGGCTAGAATGCACAGTACAGAGTAGCAGAGAGGAGAGAACCCCAGAGAGTTCTTTCTGGAGTTTTCCAAAGAGTTGCCCTAGAGTCTTCATGTAAGAACTGGCCAATGTGTGCATTTGAGGAAACTACACAAGTCCAGAGAAAGAAAAACCAAAAGAAAAAGGTGGGAAAATGCTTAGATCTCATACAGGGATGGGAATAGTTCATATTTTCACAAATCAGAAAGGAACACATGCGGGCATTGAGTGAAGTCATGAGAAGGATATTGTGCTGTAGTGAGACCAAATTTCTCTAGACAAATTAACAAATCTTATAAATCCTAATAAAGCTTAAAATGAGCAAACTGTTTCCAACTTACTTAACTGCATCCAAGAACAAAGCCCCCAAACTTCTAAAGGAATAAAACAAAATCAAAAATATAAAATTCACAATTTCTGGCATTCATACAAAAATTACCGGGCATGAAAAGAAGACAAAAAACAAAACAAAACAAAAAAAAAAAAGTACAATCTATCATTAGGAGAAAAACCAATTTATAAAAGCAAATTCATAAACAGAGATGATGGAAATAGTAGATAAGAGTAATAAAAGAGCAATTATAAATACACTTCACATGCTCATAAAAGCATGAGCCTAATGAGAGATAAGAAAGATACAAAAAGAAAGCAAAAACCAATAACCCCAGTCCAATAATATACTTTCAAATAACCTATGATCAAAGAAGAAATCACAAGGGGAATTACTAGAAACT
>NW_006294339.1:7550883-7560549 GCF_000327345.1 Myotis davidii | reverse complement strand
CTAATAAAAGAGTAATATGCAAATTAACCATCACTCCATGACAAAGAAGGCGGCACCCATAGTGGCTGGGCAGGATGCTGGTGGCGTCACCCTGGCAACGTGAGCCCAGCAGGCAAGCGGGGCCACAGGCAACACCCAGCAGGGCCTGCTGGGTGGTGGCAGTGGCGACCCACAGGCAGGCAAGCGGGGCCTGCAGGAAGCACCTGGCAGGGCCTGCTGAGTGGTGGTGATAGCAACTTGCAGGCAGCACCCAGCAGGGACTGCTGGGTGGTGGCTGCGGCGACCAGGGAGCAGGAAATTGGGGCCCGCAGGCAGCACCCAGCAGGGCCTGGTTGCCCATCCCCGTGGTATGGAGCAGGCAGGCCCCGCAGAGAGCAGAGAACCACGGGGAGTGGGCCCAAGCCGTCAGTAGCACATCCCCTGAGGGCTCCCGAATTGGAGAGGGTGCAGGTTGGGCTGAGGGACCTCCCTGCTCTCGGGCCTCTAGTTTATAAATAATCATGAATTCCTTGTCAGCAGAGCTCTAGGGGGATCAGGGAAGAGCTTTGGGAGGTTCTTAAACCTCCTTTTCATTGGCTAATCAGGGCTATATGCAAATTAACTGCCAACTCAGATGGCAGTTAACTGACAACAAAATGGTGGTTAATTTGCATATGTAGGCACAATGCAGGGAGGCGAAAGGGAAAGCAGGAAGAAGCCCCCTGCCACTGACAGTGATTGGAAACCCAGGGGGGCGCTAAGAGCCCCCAGGGCCGCCTTTGCCCTGCCCCCCAGCCATGATCGGAGAATCAGGCGCCTTTGCCGCCCTGGCCAGTGATAGCAGGAAGTAGGGATGGAGCCAGCGATGGGAGCTGGGCACGGTCGAAGCTGGCAGTCCCAGGAGCTAGGGGTCCCTTGCCTGGGCCTAAAGCGAAGTCCACAATTGCGGGGCCACTACAGCTGCGGGTCCTCGCTGCCTGGGCCGGACGCCTAGGCCAGAGGTGTTAGGCCTGGGCAAGGGCGGAGCCTGCAACCGCGGGGAGCTGGGGGTCCCCTGCCCAGGCCTGATGCCTGGGCCAGAGGCATCAGGCCTGGGCTGGGGGCAGAACCAGTGATGGGGGGAAATGAGGGTCCCCTGCCCAGGCCTGATGCCTGGGCCAGAGGCATCAGGCCTGGGCTGGGGGCAGAACCAGTGATGGGGGGAAATGAGGGTCCCCTGCCCAGGCCTGATGCCTGGGCCAGAGGCATCAGGCCTGGGCTGGGGGCAGAACCAGTGATGGGGGGAAATGAGGGTCCCCTGCCCAGGCCTGACGCCTCTGTCAGAGGCGTCAGGCCTGGGCAAGGGGCTGCTCCTGCGATTGGAGGGGGATGGGGGTCAACGCCTGAGGGCTCCCAGTATGTGAGAGGGGGCAGGCTGGGCTGAGGGACACTCGCCCCACACACACAGCAAGTGCACGAGTTTTGTGCACCGGGCCCCTAGTATATATATAAAACTGAATTAAAAACGAAAACACAACACACCAGTAATCCTTGGCTTTTCTCTCTTCCACACTTCACATCCAATTCATCAATAACCCATCAGTAAATCAACTCTATATTCAGAATATGTTCAGAACTTGGTCACTTCTCACCACCTCTATTGTTACTGAACTACACCTCATCCAAGCAACTATTATCTTTCTCCTGTGTTACTATAATAGCCTTCTAACTGAACTCCCTTGTCCCTAGTTTATCCTCAGTACAGCAGCTATAGTGACCTCTTAAAACCTAAAATAGTTCATGTCATTGATTTGCTCATAACATTGAAAGAGCATCTTACTTTAGAGATTTAAAAAAAAAAAACCAACCCAAGTCCTTACAAAGTGTTCCATGTGATCTTCTCCCCCATCACTTCTCTGGCTCCATCTACAACTTTCTTTGCTCATTATATTTCAGTTACACTGTTCTCTTCTTTCTCAAGCACACCAGGCACAGATCCACCTTAGCACCTATTTTCCAAATGTTTCCTCTATGAAAACTGCTCTTACCCCAGATATCTTCATGCTACTCCACTTTTCAAGTTTTTGCTCAGACGTCACCTATCAATAAAGCTACCCTATTTAAAATTGTAGTCCCCACCCATTCTCACCTTTAACCTGCTTTCCTTTGCACTCTTCTATACACTTATCAACTTCTAATGTATTTGGTAATTTGCTGATGTGATGTTTATTGTTATCTGTTGGTTTTTGATAGACTATATGTCATAGGGCAGGCAGGATCTTCATTTTATTCATTGATGTATCCCAAAGGATCCGGCAAGCAAGTCAAACTCACAGCCGATGGGCCGCATGCCTCATTTATTTAATGTGAGTTGGACATGCTTGCGATTGCCTGGCATGTGATAGGTATTCAAAAAGTATGGAATTGAACTGAACTAGAAAAGTTATACAGTCTCAAAATACTCTTAAGGATATAGATACATGAATTCTTCCTAGTCCCTGGCTCATGATCAAATTGAAGAAAGCCTTCTCTAATCACCTCATCAAAATCAGGCCCCGTGTTAACATATTTCCTAGCACCTATCACCATTTGTAATTATATATTTGTTTGTGTGATTTGTTAGTTTAATGTCTAGATACTGATCTCCATGCTGGCAAAAGACATGACTGTTTCCTTCACTTTCTTATTGTTGTGGTTGTTAATCCTCACCAGAGGATATTTTTCAATTGATTTTTAGAGAGAATTGAAGGGAGGAACAGAGAGAGGGAGAGAGGGAGAAACATCCATGTGAGAGAAACACATCCTTTGTTTGCCTCCACATGTGCTGACCAGGGCTGGGGATTGAACCTGCAACCCAAGTGAGTGCCCTTGACCAGGAATCAAACCCACGGCCCTTCGGTGTTCCAGCTGACTCTCTAACCACTAAGCAACACCAGCCAGGGCTGTTTCCTTCCTATTTTATTCTCAACATCTTGTAGGCTGGTATCTAGCATATGGTAGGTACACAGTAAATGTTGATTGATTAATTAATTAATTAATTTAACAATCATTTACTCAATGCCTGCTGTACACCAGTCACCATTCTTGTCGTTGGAAATACAGATGTGAATAAAACAAGGCTCCTTCCTTCATGAAGTTTGTATTCTAATGGGAAAGAACAAGTTAGAACATGTGACATATCACATGCTGATAAGAGCAATCCAGAAAAACAAAGAAGGCTAAAGGTTAAAGGAAACATCAATTAGTAAATAAATGATGATAGAAGGTTGAGCTTAGTCAATGAATATCTGCCAGACCAGCTTTGGACAAGGGAGTTTCTCTTCTCTAAAACCTTAGAGGAGTGGTTTGGTGATGGTGGAGGGAGGTGGTTAAGCAGCAAAAGCAGGGAAGTGGACTAAGAGCCAAATAGAAAACCAATAAGCTAAAATTGGCAGGCCTCAAAAGGCAACGATATAAAGGGAGGAAATGCAAGTATCAAAGCTCACATTATACCTGGTATATAGTATACTCAATTAAAAGTTGGTGCTCAGAACCAAGATTGTAAGAATCAGAGATATGAGAATAAGAGTGAATGGAGAGCAAATGAGGTTAGGCTACTTATAATTATATCAATATTTTCACTTTCCCACTGTTTAATGTGCATATCAGAGGAGCTGATTTGTTTTATTCACCTGTCTTTGACCTTTGAATGTTCAAGGACATCAAAACAATGAAACCACTGAAGCATTGCACGTAAAAGTGATAAACCTGTTTCATCCTTAAACAGTTATTGGCTAAAGCTTCTTCTGGTGAATGAAATCCATTCTGTTAAGGGCTTTGTATGCAAACCTATATCCTTAAGAGATTAAAGATGCAATTCAGACACACATTTCAGGAGCTGAATGCACAAATCATTATTTTAGTACATATTGTCCATTAATCTGCTGTTCAATTGGGAACCCATTTGGAATACGGCTGCTTGCTAATTAGCAGGATTCTAGTGCTGAGCTGCTTCCTGATTAAATGTCCTTTAGAATCAATAAAACATCAGGAGGGATTATGGTGATGTGGGATTAGCCCCATCTAACCAAATAAAATGAATTGTGATCTCTTCTTAAACTGTCACGTTGCAAGAGCTGATGAGAGGAGCAATTTCGTGAATGCTGTTGCAAAGTTGTTGCTGTGTGTGTGTGTGTGTGTGTGTGTGTGTAACATTGAAATTTTATTTTTTGCAATTTGCCTACCAATTAGCAGAGACATTACTGAATGACTGCCAGGGTAAGGCGATTTTGAGAAAGACTTGATTATGATTCAAATCTCTACTCTGAATCACCCTGATGTAAAATGAGTTCAGGTTGTGTTGGATGGAAATTATTATCCCTCTTCTTGGCTGGGAACATGTAAGTCAGAATTAGCATTTAATATTTCTGTGTGACTTTACAATAAATGGTAATTAAGGAGGGCAGAGAGAGAACAGGAGGCAAAATAATACTCTGAAATTGTATTGGAAAAATTAAACACTTCAAACCCAGTTTAAAACACAGGCACACAAGCCAAACTGTGTTGGGGTAGGGGATAAATAATGAAGTTGCTGTAGAAGCTTTGTAAATAGAGTGGAGCAATTGACACAGCCCTAAGTAGGACTTATCATACACATCTGGCCCATTATTAAGAGTGCAATTAGGTTGAAAAGGACTGGTTTGAAAATCCCAAGACCAACCAGAGGATTTTACGAGATAAAGGAGACATGAGGTGTCTGATTCAGCAATTACTTTTAATGAGAATAGGAAAATTGTTAAGCAGTGGATTATTAAAGATATGGCTTGGACCTACCCATTGATTTGGTCTTGGAAACTGGACCTGGCTTTTAAGGGTTTATTAATTCCAGTCTTCTCTTCTAGAAGCCCATAATTCATAAGCAGTGAAGATAATAATAAAGTTATTGTTATTATTAATAGCCAGTACTTATATAGTGCTTATTATATTCTTGGCAGTTTTCTACTTACTTTATAAATGTTGACTCTTAATCTTTGCAAGTGCCCACATGAGGTCAGTACTATTGTTTATCAGGTAAGGAAACTGAGGCACAGAGGGGCTAAAACCAATATGCAACTGAAAAAAAATTCATCAATAGGCTAAATCAAATGCAGGCTCTCTAGCTTAGAGGTTTGGGCTCTTAATACCGTATTGACTCTTCTACAAGTCCTGTGGAACTGGAGTTTATAGGATGGCTGCTAGGACCAGGGGCTGTGGGCAAACTGCCTGAGGTCTATCTTTGGGCTTGATTCTGAACACAGTTCCAAACCAGTCGCTGAGTGTTGCCTGGCCCCTCCTCCAGGACCCAGGAGAGATGTGGGATACAGATATAAAAGCAGGGAGGCTTTTAAGTTCCTGGAGTAGATATGATCCAAAGAAGCTCAGGGCTTGCAGGTTGCCTCTTCTCACTGTTTGAAACTCCCAATCTCCCTTTAGCCCCATCCATGCAGAAAGGCAGCAGGAGTTCCGGAATCACATAGGCCAAGATGGAAATCCTATCCCAGAATTGCACTGGCTTTGGGAATATTTTCTCAAGTCAATATTTTCTCTTGGTTTTGCATCTGTCAAGTGGAAAAAGAACCCTTTTGTCTGAATTTGAGTTTACTGCCTGTGTGTCAGAGAAGGACTTTACTAAGCAGGGTGTATATGCAAGAAGAGAAGAATCTAGCATGGCTACATGACCAAGAAGCTGAAAGCAAAGGAAGACAGTGCAGTTAAATGAGCATGCAGCTGTAGAGCTGTTTCTAAGTGGTTAGAGCACCAGTCCACACACCAAAAGGTTGTGGGTTCGTTCTCCAGCCCTGTAGGGGGCACAGCAAGAGGAAACCAATCAATATGTCTCACTACATTGATGTTTCTCCCTATCCCCTTCCACTCTCTCTGAAGAGCAATGGAAAAAAATATCCTCGGGTGAGAAAAACAATGATAAATGAGCAGCCAGCAGGTAAATCAAATATCCACCTGAACTAAGGGAGTAAGAGATTCATGCAAGGCACCTAACATGTCCCAGGCACAAGGCTAGACGCTTTACATGGGTTATCTCTTGTCATACTCCCAGCAGTCCATGAGTATTTTTCATACCCACTTCAGAGATGAGTAAACTGAGATTCAGAGATCTTAGTAAATTGTTCCAAAAGTTGGGTGTCTTTGTTCCTGTTGTAGGCTGAATTATATCCTCATCCCCACCCCTGATTCATATGTTGAAACCCCGAGGACATCAGACTATGACTATATTTGCAGATAAGGCCTTCAAAGAGGTGATTAAGTTAAAATGAGTTCATCAGGTTAGACCCTAATCCAATCTGCCTGGTGTCCTTATGAGATGAGAAAATCTATACTCCTAGAGAAAAGACACAGCTGTGAAGACACAGCAAGAAGCCTGCCATCTCTAAACCTTCAGAGAAGCCAAACCTGATGAAACCTTGATCTTGAACTTCTAGCCTCCAGAACTGTGAGAAGATAAATTTCTGTTGTTTAAGCCACCCAGTCTGTGGCATTTTGTTACGGCAGCCTGAGTAAACTATACAGCCCCTAAAACAAGGGTGGGGAACTTTTTCCTGCTAAGGGCCATTTGGATATTTATAATATCATTTGAGAGCCATACAAAATTATCAATTTAAAAAATTGCTATATTTGCTCAAACATTTAATTAACTCACCCCTAATGCCTTGGCAGAGCCAGACGAAATGATTTCTCAGGCCTTACGTGGCCCTCTGGCCTGACGTTCCCCACCCCTGCCTTAAAGGCTAACCGTCTCCTCCATAGTCTCCTTCCCATCTGCCTCCTCCTTCTAGCACAGTGGTTCTCAACCTTGGCTGCACATTAGAATCACCTGGGAATCTTTTTAAAATCCTGATTTCTGGGCCTCATCCTCCGGAAATTCTGTTTCTTTGTTATGGGGTGGGGCCACAACATTAGTAACAAACAGAATTTCCAGAGGATGAGGCCCAGGAATCGGGATTTTAAAAAGATTCCCAGGTGATTCTAATGTGCAGCCAAGGTTGAGAACCACTGTTCTAGCAGACTTTGTGCCTTCTCAGCTGGAGTAGATTACATTCCCAAAGGAATGGCTAGAATGAGTAAACTCTTCGAATCACGGGAGTTAACCTTTGAGTCTAGCAATTGAACAGACCTTCTCTGCAGCACTGTTCTATCATGTATGTCAGCTTAACTTGTAGGGGCTAATCAGATGAGAGAGGGGGAAGAGTATTTCAAAGAGAAGGAGCAAAAAAGTGAGCAAAAGCATAGCAAGTTTGGAGAACCACACTGTTGTTATGACCAAAGCGTACATTTCTCAGGGGGAAAGGTAATGGGCTTGGCAAGGAAGCACCTGAACACCTTTGATTTAAGCCTATAAGAAGCACGGAGAAACATGCCACCTGTAATTAATTTCATCATGATTACAAGGTTATTGCTATGAAAAAGCTCACATTTTGTGTGTTTGGCTTCTGTTTTGTCTTGTTTCTATATATAAAATGTTCTGTATAAAATTTCACCTGCTTCACAACCCATTTACAAAATTCCAGTGGACAAATAAAGACACAAACAATGCACCAGTAGCAAAAACTAATAACGCCACAATCTAAAAGGAATCTCTACCAACTATAAACACACGGAATCTGGACGAATTAATGAGTTGGTTCCCCAAGTTTTACCCTGCCTACCTAAAAGAAGTGCAGAAGAAAGAAGACGTTTTGTGCCTTCCCTTTGATTTGAAGGCTCCATGTTTTAACCAACCAGAAAGTAACACAGGTGCTTTCTGTAGCTCTGTTTCCACCTCCTCCGTCCCTCACTCAAGAACGCACAAACATACACTTACCTGCTGTCAACAAAAGGTCACTGCCACCAGTCGAATGCCACAGGAGTTCTGAGTCTGGGGTTCGTAAACAGGACAAACTTTATTCAGGTAAACAGAGTGCAAACCAGAGAGGCCTAGAAAGGAAAAGACAGATCCCCACCAGGGAAGGTCTGCTTATGTAAAGTTTCCACCCCCTTCCCTCCCTGATAGGTCCACTTCTATGCAAATGAGAAATCCAGATTTACACACTCTGATTGGCCCAAATAATACCATCCTGATTCACACGTTCTGATTGGTATTATGGAGCTGCTCTGATTGGTCAGTAAAGATGCAAATGAGGCGATAGCTGTACATTTCTGATTGGACAGGGCAGGGCAGGTCTCAACCCATTGGTTGAAAGACGATTCCAGGAACTCCCTTATAAGAGGCCAGTCAGCTTGCAGGAACACAGTGCAAGAGGCTGGCAGATCTGTCTGTGGCTTTTTCCCTGAAGTGCAGTGTATGTGAGAGGCCTCTGTCAGCAATGGCTGCTAGATTCTGGTTATGAATTTGTGCCCAATTAACCACACGGAATCCTTGGCAGGTTACTTCTTCTCAGGGTCAACACTGCACACTCCTTTCTGTACCTATGCAGAGAGTACAACTCCCAGGATTAACAGAGCAGTAAGTTGGAGAAAGGAAGGCAGGAAAGGGAAAAGCTGGCTATGGTGTTTACATCTGGTGAAGCAAAATTCCTGAAAATACAGTTGTGTAGGCTGGTAATTGTATATGCTGAGGGGCATCTCGATTATGACATACTATACTGATTTAGTGTCTGATAGTCAATAGGTGGGGTAAAATAATTCCACCCCTGAGGTGGTCCCAACTGAAGGGCACCAGGCATCCAGGCATTGGTGGCAGTTGCCACCTGCCCTTTAACTACAGGATTAAATGAGCAGTGGGTAGGCCAATGGAAATCTACACAACTCATTCACTGTATTGTGCTGAATAGGAACAGTTCCTCATTTGACCCTGAATAAAGAGAAAATACAACATAGAAGGCCCAATTTTTTAAAATACTGCAAACATAAAGAGGGAATCATGATTCTGCAGTCTCCAAATACAATCAACTTTTTTAAATGATTTACTCTAGATTCTAGAAACTAGATAATCACCTCTGCTCTCTACAGGATATAAGAAGGTACTAGTATGTCCTCTGTTGAAAGGAATTGGAAAATAATAAGCATAAAGAGATTAAAAGGCTATAAAAATGAATTTTAAAAGCACAAAAGGTTAATAGAAGAAATTAGTAAAACCTTGGGGAATTCTGGATAGTTTCAAGCAAACAGTTAAGAGGTAGAATTAAGAGGTAACTGGATTGTAACTATATGTGGTAGTGGATGTTAACTAGACTTACTGTGTTTGTCATTTTACAGTATGTACATATATTGAATCATTTTGTTCTACACCTGAAACTAACACATTGTGTAAATTATATCTCAATAAAAGTTATGAAACAGTTAAGGAAATGTGAATACTACTAGATATTTGAGGGTATGATGGCATTTATGTTAAATGTTTATATCAGCAAACCTTTTCTATAAAGGGCCAGATAGTAAATGTTTTAGGCTTTGTGGGTCTACAGTCTGTTGCAGCTACTCAAATATGTGATCGTAGCCTGAAAGCAGTAAAAAAAAAAACACCAAAAAACAATGCCGGGAGCCAGTCCATCCTTGATGTTTCAAGGGACCTGGCATATATGGCATACTGTTCTTAATATGTTTGCTCACCTTCTTGGCACTGTGTTTTAACCAAGGTCACCTCTCCGAGAAAGGTTGTTTCCCCAGGTAGGGGTTTTCCCCTGAAGTTAGGGAGGGAATAAAACCTCTTAACTAAGTGCCAGGCGGGTCATTAAT
>NW_006294339.1:7547546-7550792 GCF_000327345.1 Myotis davidii | reverse complement strand
AGAACCTGGACAGAACCTGGCTGGAGAACCTAGCAAGAGAACATGGACACAGAACCTGGCTGGAGATCCTAACCAGAACTTGGCTGTAGATTGTGGCTAGAGATCCTGGCAAGGCTGCTAATCAACTGAACGCTGTCTCCGTGTCATTCCTTCTTCGCCGACTCCATCCACACCTTTGGGGACCCCTGGACCTGCTGGGGTTGGGCCCCAGCAAAACAATACATAACTAAATGGCTGTGTTCCAATAAAATATTATTTATCAAAAAAAGAGTAACCAGTACTCAATAAAAAGGCAAAATTAACACTAAAAATAATCTAATACAAAATGTTAATTTTGAGAGGTTCCCACAAAATCTGAAGGACAGAGAAGAAAATAAGAAAAGATAGTAGATCTAGAAGAATATGACTAGAAATCTAACCCCCAAAGCCTTGGTATTGTAAAATAAGAAAACAGAAAAATTGTTCAAGATATAAAAACAAAAGTTACAACTGAAAAAACTTTGCAAAGATGGAAGAGGAGAAAAAAGTTATCTGTGTACAGATGAAAAGGATTTACACTGCTCTAAACTAAGAAAAAAATGCACCCATGTCAATCCTGACAAATCTTATGTATTAAAAAAGACAAAGTATTTAAGGCTCTCTAGGCCAAAAACAAAATAAAACTAAACCAAAGGAAATAAAGAGAAAAAATAATTACAAATGAACAGAAATCAGACTAACCTCAAACTTCTGCAATAATAAATGTCAGAAGACAGTGGAGCTGTGCTTATGGAATTCCAAAGAGGGAAAATGTAAATGAAGCCAAGTTACATTACATTCATATGCAAGATCACATAGTACAATGGTCCAGGGCAGAGGATTTGAGTCAGACAGCCAGGGTTTACATCCTGGATGCCTCATTGATCCATGTCCTTGGACAAGTTATCTACATGTCTCATCAAGTGGTTATTTCAATTAAATGAGAAATGCACATAAAGTTCTCAGAAAGCTCACTGAAGGCCATTTTAACTTAATAAATTAAATTGAAGTTGGAATTTGAACTCTAGGATCTGACTCACAGATCTTGTCCTCTAGTCCTGATTTCTTTGACTTGATATTAGTAGTTTGGCACCTGCTTCTGTGATTAGAATTATAGTCTTGTTATGACGAACAGAGCCCATTCTCACATTTAAGTTGTCAATGACTTTTTGAAGGTGCTAACTTCAAATAAAAAATATGGAAGATTTTACTTTGGGTGATTGGCACACAATGCAATATACAGATGATGTATCATAGAATGGTACACTTGAAACCTATATAATGTTATTAACCAGTATCACCCCAATAAATTTAATTAAAAATATAGAAGAAAACATTTTATTCAAAGATTCTTAAGAAATGTATTAGTCATATTAGTCCTATGCATCATTTAAATCAGGTAACATCCACACTCAGTACTTAGAAAATTTTCCCACAGTCTCCTTCCCCTACTATCACCACATAATCAAGAAGGGGCAAGAGAGTTTCCAGTGCCATTTGTCCAGAGGCCTCATCTCATATTTGATAACTCCTATCAGTTTTGAAAAAATAAATGCTATGCAGTGTGAAAATATGAATAGATCTGGGTTTTGTTTGTCAGGCTGTTGTTTTTCAACAGATCAGAAGATGCTCTAGTTATAAGCTTGGGGCTCCTGTAAAGGCCTAGAAATAAATTGGGGCAAGTGTAAAAGACAGGAACTACTTCTACTGCAGTTCATTCTCAGATCTGTGCTAATATTAGATCCTGCTTGTCCTTCCTTGCCTAGCCTTCAGCAGCTCATGTAGTCATCAGCTTATCTGGCTTGAGGTTCTATATACCTATGCTTGATGTATTCATGTGCCCCAAAATGAATGAAGCTCTGGCGGCCATATTTTTCTGTACGAATCTAAGAACTTTGCCGATTTGTGATATCATGTACAGGAAATGTTTTATGCAATGTAAGCAAAACTAGTTACATAGCTAACGAATTATTTTTATTTAAAGAGAATACAATCATGTGACACTAGAAATCTAGAAAACCTAGGACATATATTTCACAACTTGCTCTTTCTTTTTGCTTAACTTCTGATGGGTAAGAAGGAGATAAAAATTCTTATTAGATGTAATTTGGTTGCTAGCAACAGAAACTGCCCTTGGCTCACATATGCAAAATAAATATTTGAAAGGATATGAAATATTACCCAAAATTAGGGAAAAATAAAACTTCAGGAAGTGCCAAATCAAAAATTAGGAGAGATACAGAGACAGAGAGTGGGAGAGAGGGAGGAAGGGAAGAAAGAGGGAATGGAGAAAGTGATAGAGATTAATTAGACAAGGTGAGTCACAGCACTGTCCAGGAAGGGTATGGGCCCTTGATTATGGTCCATTGCCCCAGAAAAGAACATATTTATATATAAATGGAAAGTGGATGGATGCTGGACAAGCAAATATAAGTGATTTTTCAATACCAAAGCATTCCTAAAGTACTTGTAAGCTTACATGACTCTGATTGTCACATGCAGATGTATTGCTCAATGCAATTTCTGCTTGGGGACTTCACTAAATAGTGTCTATGTGCACTCACCACTCATTCCTACTCCCTTCTATGTTCTTTCCTGTGTTGCAATGCATCCCATACTTGGGAAGGCTAAAAAGAACATTTTTTAAAACTCTCTTGACACCAAAGTTCTGAAATTGATTTAAGTTCCACCAGAGATTTAAAAGACAGAAGGAAGTGAGAAGTGGGACAAAGATATTTTAAGTATTTATTTCCCTGCAGTAGTAGGAACCCCAGGCCCTGGCAGGCATCAGTTTTCCAGTGGCTAAATGCAGTTTGTGCAGACAAGTCACCAACCTCATGGTCAGAGCAACTGAGACATGAGCCAGAATTTCCTGCAATGTTCTGGTTTCTAGACTATATCTGCTGAAGGAGGCCTGACCCTGAGCCTAGCAACAGACATCAATTTCCATTCTACTGAGCCTTGCAGTCATTTGTGGGCACCTAATTCCTTATATTGAAGTCCTTTCTAGTGGAGATACTTAAAGGAGCTTCTGTTTCCTATATTGCAGCCCAAATAATACAGGTGTCAGAAAGCTCCTTCAAGCCTGGCAGGAGTGGCTCAGTTGGTTGAGAGTCCTCCTTGCACAGAAAGGTTGCTGGTTGCTGGTCAGGGCACGTACTTGGGTTTCCAGTTTGATCCCCAGTTGGGAAGCATACTGAAGGCTACAGAAGGCAACCAATCAATGTC
>NW_006294339.1:7546887-7547513 GCF_000327345.1 Myotis davidii | reverse complement strand
TCTCTCTCTCTCTCTCTCTCTCTCTCTTTCTCTCTCTCTCTCTCCCTTCCCAACTCTCTAAGCATATCCTCCAGGGAGGATGGAAAAAAAAAAAAAAGCTCCTTCAAAACTATCAATATAAACTTAGAACTTTGTTGCACATTCTTCCAGAGCAATGATATTGATCACCAATGTTTTGTCTCTGTTTTTGCACAGGTGGCAGGATTTTGTTGAGTTGTTGAGCAGCGCTTCCTCTGATTTGTCCTCTGACTTGCCTACAGGTGAGTTTAGTAATATTGTTCCTCTGGGGACCCCCTATTTCCCAGAGCTATTGTTGACTCTAATGCTTAGCTCCAACTGTTTGCTTGTTGGAAATTTAAATGGCTCACCAGTGCAGAAAAAATAAGAGTGAGAATTACCTTAATGACTATTCTTTTAGGGCAGTAGGGTCATAAAATGCATAACTCTCCAATTTTTATTATATCATGAAGCATTTTCTACTGATAGCCCTTTACGGTGAATGCAGCACAATTATGGAAGTTGGTATTATTTATTGAAACTTTAGTCATGCAGTTCCTTAGATCAAGGGTACAGACCTATCTGACTGATAACTCACACACACAAAAAAAAACACCACTCCACAGACG
>NW_006294339.1:7535736-7544877 GCF_000327345.1 Myotis davidii | reverse complement strand
AGGGCAGAAAAAATAAGAGTGAGAATTACCTTAATGACTATTCTTTTAGGGCAGTAGGGTCATAAAATGCATAACTCTCCAATTTTTATTATATCATGAAGCATTTTCTACTGATAGCCCTTTACGGTGAATGCAGCACAATTATGGAAGTTGGTATTATTTATTGAAACTTTAGTCATGCAGTTCCTTAGATCAAGGGTACAGACCTATCTGACTGATAACTCACACACACAAAAAAAAACACCACTCCACAGACGTGTGTGTGTGTGTGTGTGTGTGTGTGTGTGTGTGTGTGTTTATGGCAGCATTTTTTAATGTTTTAATAAATGGAAACAATATAGATTCTTTAGGAACCATTTCCTTAAATTACAATATATCCAATTGATAAAACTATGCAAATGTTATAACCTGGCTGGCCTAATAGAGGAAGATTTCCAAGACACATTATTAAGTAAAATTATAAGGATGAATTGGAGAAAATATTTAGCAACTGGCAAGTTTTAAATATGACAGGTGAAAAAATATGCATTGATATTAATCTGCTGTTGCAATTTCTCTATATACTATATCCATCAACCATTTACTGATTACTTTTGGATTAAAATGCAAGGTACTGAGCATCTGAGGGTGGGGGGAGTATGTCAGTTTCTATTCTAGCAGAAAAACAAAAACCTTACTAGGTATGTCAAACAGAGGGAACTCACAACAGGAAATTGGGGGATTTGTTATAGGAATATTGAGAGACTGAGAGAGCAAAAAGAGGATGGTGAGTGTATTAATTTCCTTAGTGTTGCTGTAACAAAATACCACAAACTGGGTGGCTTAAAATAATAGGAATTTATTCTCTCATATTTCCAGAAGTCTGAAATCAATCATGTCCCTCTGAAGGCTCTAAAAATGAGTCCTTCCTTGCCTCCTCCAGGTCTGGGGGCCCCAGGCATTCCTTGGGTGTGTCTGCATAACTACAAACCCCACCTTTGTCTTCACATGGCTTTCCTCCTTCTGCGTCCCCCTTTCTAAGATCTTCTCTCTTCTCTCTTATAAAGACACCACTCTTCATTGGACGTAAGACCCACCCTAGTTTTCAGCTCTTTGAGACCAAGCCTGGAGCCGAAACATTCCTACCACACCACACACTGGGATGGCGAGGAGTGGTCCACACAAAGCAAAATACAGTTGCTGTCACTATAAGAGGGTAATGAAGGGAAGAATATCAGAGAAGAAATGAATGCCAAGAAGCCAAAATAATAAAAAATCAACTCTAGTCACATGCATGGCCCATGAGGCCCTTTAGTTGTGTGAATATTTAACCCACTATCTTCCCTTTACATCCTGGGTCTGCAAGGCTCTCTTCTCAGCTATTGCTGGAACACACTAAGCAGGCCCTCTGAAATCTTTGCCCTTGCCATAGTTCTTTTCTGAAATGCTCTTTCTCCCTTGTTTCCTCACTCATGGCTCTATTTATATGTTACTTCAGAGAGGCCTTTGGCAGATGCCCTATCTAAAATAGCAACTGCCACTACATTCTATGCCCATAATTGGCTTTAGATGTATCCATAACATTTATCACTACTTGACATTTTATGTATCTATTTGTCTGTCTCCACCACTGGAATGCACACTCCATGAAAAGATTATGTCTTATTCATAGTTGCATCATAGTGCCTAGAACTGGGCCTAGTATATAGTAAGCACTTAACACATGCTTGTTGAATAAATGAATGAATTAGAATCCCAGACCTATCCCTACCTCTGTTGTCATAAGCAGGTAATTGAAATTTGCATTGCCTCAGTTTCCTCATCTGTCAAATAGAGATAGTTTCTACCTCACAGGGTAATTCTTGAGATAAGAAAACATGAGGGAAGTGTCTGGCATATATAGATATTTGACATATATTGTTTTCCTTCTCACAAGAACTTCATCAGTAGGTCCATTGAGGTCAGTGTTTAGCTACCCTGGCTTCACTTGAGAATTATCTAGGGAATTCTTTACAAGTCCTGAACTAGGTTCCCACCCCTAGAGATTCTGATTTTATTGGCCTGGTGTGATGCCTGGGAATTGGTAATGTTTAAAGCTCCCAGGTATGAGCATGTTAGCAGCCAGCACTGAAGACCACTGACTCAAGTTATTTGCAGGGAGTCAGTGGACAGGGGAGGACAGGGAGAATGTGGGGAGGGAGGAATGGGAGCACTGGCTGTGTAACTATCAGAAACCACGGGAAGCCCTGTAAAACCTGACCCTTCCAACACCTGGAAATCTCTAGAAGCCAGCTTGGCTGATTTCCTCCAGTACAAATGTTCAGCTGGCAGACTAGACAGATGGTTATTATTTATCCTTCCTGCTGTGTTAGAAAGAAAAAAAAATAGCTCTGCCTTGGGGTTTCTTCACCAATTTTTACATGTGCAAATCATTAGCTTTTTATATGCCTATAGGTATTAAGAGGGAGACAGAGAAACTTAAAAGACACCAGGACGACTAGCATGTATTTTCTCCTAAAAGAAGTTTCAGAAGTGCAGACAGTAAAGAGAAACTGAACTAGGACAAAGTCTAGATTCTATCTAGACTTTATACTAAAAGGAATAATGCATATGAACAGTACCCAGAAGAATGCCTGGCACATCCTAGTTAATGTTAAATCCTCTTCTAGATATGCTTAAGGTCACATAATTATAACTAGAGGCCCAATGCACAAAATTCATGCAAGTGGCTCGGCCCTCACAGCCCTGGCTTCATCTGGAAGGTCATTTGGCTGTCCAGCCTAATTAGCATATTATGCTCTTATTATTATAGATAACACAACAACAAATAATAAGTCCTGTTTTGAGCATCTTCCCCATGGTAGGGCAATTTTTAAAAATCCCCACATTACTGCAAACTGCTGATATCATTCCCTTTTCACAAATGACAAAATTAAAATCCGAAAGCTTGTAAAGGGAAGAAGCAGAACTAGAATTCGGGTCTGACACCGAAATCTACCTTTCTGCCCTTATGCTATATACTGTTTCTAGAATCCTGTTAACTCTCTGACTCTATGATTCAGAATAATGTGAACCTCTTTTCATTTACAGGAAACAGAAAGCTTCCTTTACATTCTGGTTGAAATAAGCAGGGGCCATTGCTACTAAGTGATGACGAGTTCCCATGACAACTTAAGTTTTCAGCAGATGAAATTAGACCTGCCTGGAAGAGGCAGGCCTAACTGGCTGTCATCAAGATCCTCATTAAGTTTTACTCTGTATGGTGGCTGGGCCAAGTATGGGAGGATACAGAAATACAGAGAAAACTCCTTCTCTTCTAGGGTCTGAAAAGGAATTGGAGAAACAGAACTATATATTTAGTGATTTTATTTACCAAACTCCAAATTAAGGCACAAGGTTATTCACTTAGTCAACAAGCATGCATTGAGTCCTTATTCTAATGTTGGGTACTGGGGCTTCAGAGAAGATTATGAAATCGCATTGTTTTCTCCATCAAGAAACTGAGGGAGAAGATTGTTAATGATTTGCAGGTGTGGTGTTAAAAGTCTAACAAACAGCTTTTTAATCTGGTAGGTGAATTTATTTATATAAACATCCTTAGATAGGTAATTCTATTAATTAACATTTAGTGAACACTGGCTATGCTCCAGGTATTTGCTTTATCTTTTCTAGTTCATTTAATTTTCACAGTCACCTCTAGGTGGCATTCTCCACATTTTACAGAAGTCACAATTGAGACACAAGAGGTCAAGTAACTTGACCAAGGTCATCCAGCCAGTAGAGAAAGGAGTCAGAACTATTGAAAAACTAGAGGCCCAGTGCATGGCATTCATGCACTCAGGGGGGTCCCTCAGCCTGCGCCCTCTCACAGTCCAGGAGCCTTCAGGGAATGTCCAACTGACGGCTTAGGGGAGCAGGCCTAAGCCGTCAGTCTGACATCCTTAGCGCTGCCATGGAGGTGGGAGAGGCTCCAGCAACTGCTGCTGCACTTGCCAGCTGTGAGCTCGTCTTCTGGTGCACTGCCCACCAGGGGCAGCTCCTGCATTGAGCATCTGCCCCCTGGTGATCAGTGTGTGTCATAGCAACCAGTTGTTCTGCTGTTAGGTCAATATGCATATTAGCCTTTTATTACATAGGATAGTGAAACCCAACTCAGAAGCAGTATGTATTTCTTAATGGCATATTTCAGTGGTTCTCAACCTTTGGGTCACAACCCCTTTGGGGGTCGAATGACCCTTTCACAGGGGTCGCCTAAGACCATCGGAAAACACATATATAATTACATATTGTTTTTGTGATTAATCACTATGCTTTAATTATGTTCAATTTGTAACAATGAAAATACATCCTGCATATCAGATATTTACATTACAATTCATAACAGTAGGAAAATTACAGTTATGAAGTAGCAATGAAAATAATTTTATGGTTGGGGGGTCACCACAACATGAGGAACTATATTAAACGGCATTAGGAAGGTTGAGAACCACTGGCATATTTGAATTTGCATTAAATACTGGAGTTGAAGCAACCAGAAATCTGGACTGTGTGGTCATCGCACAGATTTGTAAAAGAAATCAGTCTCGCCGGAGCCGGTTTGGCTCAGTGGATGGAGCATCGGCCTGCGGACTGGAGGGTCCCAGGGGCGTGTGCCTGGGTTGCGGGCACATCCCCAGTGGGGGGTGTGCAGGAGGCAGCTGGTCGATGTTTCTCTCTCGTCGGTGTTTCTGACTCTCTGTCTCTCCCTTCCTCTCTGTGCAAATCGGTGAAATATATTTAAAAAAAAAAAGAAATCAGTCTCAAGTCTGATGAAAGGTACTAAGTGATGAATGAGGAATACTCACAATAACTCTTAGAGGGTTTTAGCAGAAGGTCTTTGTGTCTTTTTCCTGAATCTTAATGAAATTTCTTCTATCCATGGAGACAGCCAACTGAGCAACCTGTAGAATCCCTGGGTTAAGGATGCTATTCAAACATCTTCCTGCACAGGATCTCTGACCACTGAAAGGAGCAAGGAAGGGAGAAGACAAAGGTTTTACCTGAACTTCAGGCACACACCTGTGTGGACGGAGAGGCAGAAGTGCCTGCTTCTGTATTAAGAGACAGGACCACTCCCCAGACTGTAAAAGCCCTCCTGACTCAGGGTGGTTCAGGCGATTGAACGCTCTGTACCATGTGCGCCCCACTATCACCTTTGCCTGGAAACTCCTACTCACACTTCAGGTCCCCAGTTTAAGTGTCACTTCCTCCAAGAAGCTTTCTTTGATCCTCTAACACTCACACATACCCCAAAATAAGTTTAAATATTTTTACATTCTCCTGTGTTGTGTTTATGATACTTGGTAACGAAATGATCATTTTGAGTAATTATGTAGCATCTGCCTCCCTTTTGAGAGCTCTATCAGGCCAGGAATCAGCCTTTCTTATCCACCAGCGTATCCCCACCACCCAACACAGTGCCAGCCATATAGCAGAGCCTCAACATCTTCTTTGCCTGGGGGCATGTGTGTATGTATTAAAATGAAGAGACCAAACTAAACCCTTCCATTTTCTATTTCTTGTCCAGGAAAGGAAGGAAAGGAAACCCCTGCCACCGCAGTGCAGGCTGAAGTCCCTGAGATGTCTCAGGGCAAAACCGAACATATGGTACGCACCTGGGTATATGCAGCTTGGGGAGGGCTTCACTGGTCCTTCCCCTTCTGGTCTCTGATGCGGGGTGGGGCCTCCCTTCTGCGTTTTTTATTTCCACCCAATGCCTTGATGTCAGACTATCTTTGACTTTGAGACTCTCCTCCAGCAAAGAAGGGAAGCAGAATTCCTAGAGTGTGGGCTGGTCCCTGTCCTAGCCAGCATGCACGCCGAGACCTCATCATCACTTGGTGACAGGCGTGCCATCTGCCCCAAGAAACTGGACCTGTAGCACGTGCACAGGTGTCCCTCCAAAGCCTGTGACCCATCCACCAGCTGCCATCAAAATAAAGGGTGGTCAGGAGACCTATTTTAACATTTTCAGCCCAGCTTCCAGAAACGGAGGGTGACCTTCTAGCCAGACATCACATTTTAAAATATAATGGGTTCTTTCTTTGCTTTAAAAAAAAAATCTGGCAAGCAGTTAAAAATCTGTTTTAATATCCCCAGCACTTAGCCAGGAGGAGATGCAGACAGAATTGAAAACCAGCCTGAGTTTTTCTGTTGTTGTTGTTTTTAAAATGCCCGGATTAGAACATAATTCATCTTAAAATGACGGGAGGCCTCTTCATGCACTTCACACTTTGAAATATTTTAGAAAAATAGTATCCATTTTGGCAAGCCACTTGCCATGCAGGAAACAGCAGCAAACGCTTTCTCCTTGAGTGTTAAGTCTGTTGTGAATAAGATTATGAAAAATAGGCTTTGCTCTTTTATTTTGCCTCTTTTGGAGGGCTTTGCCGTAGCTCTGCAATAATTGATTCTTCTCACATCCCTGTATCAACAGAATTCAGAAAGGGAAATTGAAGCGGAGGTTTGGTAAAGCAACTTTCTTATTGCCCCAAATAAAATCACTCACTCATTCACTGATTCATCCAGTAAGCATGTCTTAAGAACTATGTTCCAGCCACTAACCAGACCTTGCAGGCATATAAGTGACTATGCCACAGGCCCAGTCTCCAGTTCTCAGGTGGAAGAGAGAGATACTCTAATAACTATTATAACAGCCCACAGTAAGATCTATAGTGAATAAAGGAGCTGCAAAGAACTGCCCCTCACCCAGCTGCCAGGGACGGCTTCCCACAAGAAGTGAAATAAGACTCCTGTCTTGAAGGATGAGTAGGAGGAGCCCAACCTATCAATGCATAAGTGGTAAGAGGGAACAGCTTGTATAAGGCATAAAACAACCTCATTTTTCTCTGGTTCTATGTGGCTGGAGAAAAAATATGAATAAGTAGGACTGAAAGAAGATAGCAAGAGCAAGAACATGAATGGTCTTGTGTGCCGAGCAAGGAATTTGGCCTTCATTTAGATGCAATGGGACCAAAACAGTATAAGATGTGTGAGTGAGTGAGTTGAGCTTAATTTGGGTCCGTACAAATTTACCCTTTCCCTGTCTTTAGTGGTCAAACAGAATGTTGAACTATCTAAAGAAATATAAAGTTATTTAAAATCAGTCTCCACCTCCAAGGATCTCTTTGGACCCTCTAATTATCCACCAAGCTGTATACAAATGTGCTTTTACCTGGGTAGATAATCTAAAGCTTCCTTCAGATTTCTAAAGTGACCCAAAGCTCTAACAATCATAAGACTCACTTACCATGCAATTTTCTTTATGTAGCTTGCAGCTTTTCCAAAAATTGATTTTATTAAAGTGGATTTTTTTTAAATATATTTTATTGATTTTTTACAGAGAGGAAGGGAGAGGGATAGAGAGTTAGAAACATCGATGAGAGAGAAACATCAATCAGCTGCCTCCTGCACACTCCCCACTGGGGATGTGCCCACAACCAAGGTACATGCCCTTGACCAGAATCGAACCTGGGACCTTTCAGTCCCCAAGCTGATGCTCTATCCAGTGAGCCAAACTGGCTAGGGCTAAAGTGGATTTTTTAATATTAATCTCTTAAAAATTTACTGGTTGTTGATCATCCATATGGGTTCAATTTCATATATCATTCTGTTATTTCAAATGAAGCAATTCTTCACATCCCTAGCCGCAGCTAAATCCAGGTTTGTTAACAAACTCAAAACTTGGCTTCTTATTGCAATTACTATTATTTAGAGCTATTGGATTTTTTTCATAGCTTATAAGTGAGAAGTTTGAAACAAAGGTACAATATTGGAAAAACTCAGGTATTTGAAAGTTGGGGGGAAGCACAGATGTTATACATAAGTTAGAGGTATACTTCTATGGCAAATTAGTTAAGATTATTTGGGTTGCAATTACGAGAATCAACTCTACCAACATTATTTATTGGATGAATAGAGAAGCATATTATGCTCCCTGAAGTTAGAAATGTGACAATGAACTAAAATCAGGTTCTTAAACATTATCATAACTTCCTCTATCTTTTCTCTCTTCTCTTCTGTCATCTCTATATCTCTCTTATCTATCTATCTATCTATCATCTATCTATATCTATCTGATCTATCTATCATCTATATCTCAACTGACCAGCTTTTGCTCATTTCCAGTACACAGTGGAAAACCTGATAGAGTACCTACCTCTCACCCAGAGATCTCCGTTTGTCTACCTCTCTGTCTTTACCTCCACAAATATTTCCAAAATCACTAGATAATGTGTTTATTGACCCATTTTATATTAGATGCTCAGACCTATACTAAGTACTTAGATATATTTTGGTTCTCTCTACAACCATGTAGAGAGCAGCAATTCCTGGAAAAGTGGAGCTGGGTAGATCAAACTATAACCTGCTCTCTACATGGCAGGTGACAGGATGGCCCCACTCAGACTTGTTTGTTCAGACTTGTTTTAAATTTATTCTTTAAAAAATCTTTATTTTATACTGAACATGGGGTTATATTACCAAGATGAACTAGACATAACCACTACACCCTTGCTCTAGTTCTGTCTACCATTCAATGTAAGATCTTAGTAAGTCACTTCCACTCACCTCAGCTTCCTTTGTTAAATGAATGAAATGGACAGAACTAGAGGTGCTTTATGGTCTGTTATAATGAGCGCACTAGCCTAAGATAATAGCACTGTTGTTTCAACCACTCTTTGTCAAGAAACTCACATGCATGATCCAGAGGTTTTCCCATCAAGATGTTGTAACCATTTCCTGAAGCCCATGTCCTGTTGGTGCCACTAATATGAAGACTAAAACATCATGAAAAGGCTCAGCCAGTTACAAAAACTTTGCTTTGTGTAAATCAGAAATGCAAACCAAATAAAAGTCATGATTTCACCCTTTTCCTTGAAAACACACACACACACTCAGTAGTTTACGTCCAACAAGACTTGGCAGATATGGTCCTATGGCACTGAGGATTTGAAACTCATCCTCTTACCTTCATAAAGCCAGACATTGCAAAAAATCGTACTAGTTGTGTGGCCTCGTCTCTGGCCAAAAGACTGGAGGAGCTCTGGGTGGTGAATATGCTGCCAGTGAGATGCTTGTGTCTTTTTTGGTAGAAGTCTCCAGAAGAGGAGCTGGCCAGAAAAC
>NW_006294339.1:7524376-7535718 GCF_000327345.1 Myotis davidii | reverse complement strand
GCTGGGATGTCAGCCCCCAGTGATCCCCTGAGCTCTTTGATGATCAGACCAGTCTCACAGCTGTTTGTGAGTCCAGTGACTGAGAACAAATCTGAAGAATGTGAGATGTGGATTGACAGGTTCAGGAAGCTAGAAAATGCCCTCTACCTGTGTGATCTGAGTAATACAGGTGAGTGTGTGAAGCTGATATACCTTTCTCTTCATGTTCTAGTCTGAAAGTGGACACATCTTTTTTCACTTCTTAAAAAATACAATTTTCATATAAACCTAGTGCTGGGTGCTGTGCTGAGCACAATCAAGAAATATAAAGATGCCCTGACCGGTTTGGCTCAGTGAATGGAGCGTCGGCCTGTGGACTCAAGGGTTCCGGGTTCTATTCCAGTCAAGGGCATATACTTTGGTTGTGGGCACATCCCCAGTTGTGGGTGTGCAGGAGACAGCTGATCGATGTTTCTCTCTCATCGATGTTTCTGACTCTCTATCCCTCTCCCTTCCTCTCTGTAAAAAATCAATGAAATATATTTTAAAAAAGAAATATAAAGATGAATCAAGACATGAATGAATCCTCCACCAGGCTACTTACAGTTTCCTTGTGTCTCTGATCCTCCCTCCACTCTACTACCTGAGCCTAACCTATAATCCAATCTCATTCTCCTAAATAAAATACTTCAGCATGCCTGCTAACAGGCTAACTCTACACTTCTTAGCAAGGTAAAACCTGGACCCTATCCACCTGACTGACGAGTCTCTTCTCATTCAATTGTTATTCTTTCAGCATATCTTACCCAGTGATAATGAATAACTTGCCTTCCTCAGACTTGCCTTGCTTTGTCCTAAAGCCTGCCTTTTCTAACCCTACACCCTCCATCTGAGCTCTTTCCCACCTTTCTACCTACCCCACCGCCTGACACCTCCCATCTTTTCCACCTGACTACTTAATACCTATAAATTTTATATGTTGGAACTAAAGCTCTATTCCTCTGAGACTTCCCTGATTTCCCCAGACAGACCTAGGCAAACCTTTATCTGGTCTCTCAGAATTCTTTAATATCCATTATCATTGGACATAGTGTATTTTTTTAGTCTAAGGGCTTAGTACTATCTCACCAGTAGACTACATTACCTTTTTAACCCAGCACCTTGCACAATTCTGTTTAACATAATTTTGAGGCAGCAAATAAATGCATGAATGTACACAAATAACTAAATCCAAGATGGAAGGTGCTAAATGCCATTAGAATGTGCTATGTGGTTATTCAGAGAAAGGACAATTCCTTCCTAGTGAGGTGATCAAGGACTGGATCATAACGTGAAATGGATCATTAAGATAAAAGGCAGTTTGTATACAAAGGAATGAAATACGGGGTCCTTCCTGGCAAAGGTGCAAGTTGGCCAAGCAAAGTATTATGTGTAAAGCTCAATGCAAGGAGGTTTGGGTAGAATATAGGTGCTATCAAGAAGAATAGTAATTGAATGTCAACTGTAAATTAAAACAAAAAATAAATAAATATCTTAAAAATAAAATAATAAAAATATTAAAGAAGAATATTAACTGATAGAGGTGGAAATATGGGATGGGACCAGATCTAGGAAGCTCTTAAATGCTGGACCAGAGAATTTGAACTTAATGAAAAGACAGTGAGTAGTTTCTAAGCAGGTGGGTATGTGATAAAGTTGTATTTCATAAAGATCCTTGATGGTGTGAATCAATAAAGAAGATGAAAGTGGGAAAAAGGGAACAGAGGCCATTGCAATGTCCAAGTGAGAGAATGAATTCCAGAATTCAGAGACTTGGGGAATGGAAAGGAGGGAGCTTATGAAAAAGCACATGGACTGAAACTGTTGTATTTAATCACATATTGTGGTTCATGAAGTGTTAGTGTATGATATGTGGAATCTAAAAACATTAAACTCAAAGAAATAGAGATTATAATTGTGGTTGCTAAAGAAAATGGGGAGACATTGGTCAAAGAGTGAAAACTTTCAGTTATAAGAGCAATAAGTTCAGAGGATCTAATATGTAGGGTGGTGATTAAACAATACTGTTTGTATACTTGAAAATTGGTATGAAAGTACAGCTTTTATGCTCTCACCATAACAGTATCAACAACAATGAAATGGTGATTATGTGAAGTAGAGGTTGTTTTAACTAATCTTATTGTGGTAAACATTTCACAATATATACACGTATCAAATCATCACATTGTACATCCTAAATTCACACGCTGTTGTATTTCAATAAAACTGAAAGTAATTAATTTTTAAAGAATTAGTATACACATCAGTACTCCCTAGAAGTAATTATACAACAATATCAATGCCTGTCTTCATTCTCTCTCTTTTTCTTTTTGTTTCATTTTGTTTTGAGTTTCCAAAGGAAATAAAATATATACCACATGAAGTATAACTACCTTCCATCACCCAAGGACTTTTAATAATTATAACAAAGAAAGGAAAAGATAAAAATTTCCAACAAAAATTTATTTAGCTGAATCAGAAAATCATTTATTAAGCATCTTTTATGAGACAAGCACTGTGTTAGAGGCTGGAATGGGAGGGAAACAAGAAAGAATGAGACATGGTCTCTGACCTCAGTGGGCTTTTAAGTAAGAAGGTAAGACACAGAGACTAGCAATAGTTTGATAAGTAATTCAGCTGTAACAAGCTTTATTAAAATATTAATTCGGAAATTGCACTTCCAAATGTTTTGGTTTCTCCTGGTCTTCGGGGGTCCTCTTCACGCGGGCAAAACACTTTTGAGAGACATGTTTAAAAAAAAAAAAAAAAAAAAAAAACCACCAAACAGCATATAGTAAATTATTACAAGTAAAGACAAAATAAGAGTTAAAGAATCCAAAGGACAGTGAGAGAGATGAAAAGAAACTCATTGTCTAATGTGAGCTGGGGTACTCAGAAAGGACTCCATGCAAAAGAGAGCTAGAGATTAGCCTGAGGAGCAGTAGACTTTGAATAAGTGGGTAGGGCATTCCAAGTTTGAAACCATCTTCTGCAAAGTTTGGAGGTTGGAATGAAGTTTGGCGAAGGGAGTGGACAGGTCAGAACTCGAGACTCATGTTGTTTGAATAGTGAAGTTGAGACACTATTATGAATCCTGAGAGCTAGGGTGGGGCTTCATTCTCTACCTAGTGTTCAGCAAAGGTTCACCCAGCGGAGAACACAAGGAGAGCTGAAATAGATCATTTAGGGAAGATACTGGAGAAAAGGAGATTAAAAGATTATTGAAATAATCATTACTCTAGGTACCAGTACTGTGAGAGTAGTGATGAGTTACAAACAAAAATGAAACAAAATTAAACAGAAAACTGAGTAGAAATAAAAGACATTTTCAAAGAAACAAATGCTGACTTACGATGATGGATGATGGATCATAAACTTAGTTGCTAAGAGACTCCCCAAAGACCAGGACCTTTCTCATGCTTCTGAACTGTTCTGAGGAAAAACGGCATTTTGTTGACTTTGGAGGCAGATTCTAACAGATCTGAAATGCCTTTCTCATGGCCTCTTTACTATTTATGTCTGTTTTCTCTGTTTCTATGAAATTCAGTAGTTCCTCAATAGCCAAGGAATGTGTCAGGCAGATCTGGAAACATCTATTACTATCTTTAATTAGGAAAGAGGATTAACTGAAGTCATTTTGTTGGCATATTAACCCCAGTATTTAGCAAACCACCACTGCCCCATTCTAGACACTGAGCAGATGATACCTATTTTGCCCACTGATGAATCACTGTTCTTTATTATGTGCAAGAAAATATGTAGGCCAGGGTGTCCTCCATCCAGGATGAAGGCAGACTATCCATCATCAAATTGGCATTTCTGGGAACCTACTTTGTGCTTATTTTCTAATGGGGGTTGTCAAGAAAATATCCTTGAGTAGAAGGAATAAGAAATGACTGGATAACTGGTCATATTTTCTAAAAAAGGAAAGAAGTTGAGATAAATGTTGGGATGAATGGTAGATTTGGAATTTTCCCAGTGAACTAAAGGCTGGGTGAAAAGTATTTTAGAGTTCAAGGTGACAGAATACAATGAGAGCCCTCAAGGACATTCTCTGTGTAGGTCTAGACTTTACATGCACTGTCTCACTAACTCCTCATATCAACCACATGTTGAAGGAATTAGTGTCATTATGGAGAAGAAAGCCAAGTTCAAGGTAGAAGTTGAACCATACTTCAAATCCAGATCTATTGGACTTCCCAATACACCAAACTCCCATGATATACCAGAAAGGACATGAGTTACTTTTGTTGCTTTGTTGACTTTTACCAAAAAAAACCTAGATTCGAGTTCAGATGTTACCAATTTCTGAGTCCTGAAAGCCAATCACTTATATTATGTGAGCCTTTTCCTCCACTATAAAAGAGGACAGATAATGATAAAATGCACTTCCCAGATTTGAGAAAGGATCACATGAGATCTGAACGTTCTTTGTGAACTATAGAATGAAGTGGATGCTAAAGAGGTTCTTCTTATTATTTCTTTCATTTTGATTCTGGTGGGAGAAGGACCAGCTTTCTATCACTATGATGGATTGTAAGGGTTATTTTAGGCAGCTGCTGTGAGCAGCCCCTAATGACTGTAAATCAGACTGATACAAATTCCAGTCAGTGGACTTTTTTTCTAATCCTCACCTGAGGATATGTTTTGTCTTGTTTTTTAATTGGTTTTTAGAGACAGAGTAATTTTGTAATATATTTTTAAAATTTGGTCTTGGAGGGAGGGAGGGGGAGAGAGGGAGAGAGAGAGAGAGAGAGAGAGAGATGTGATAGAGAAACATTGAACAGTTGCCTCCTCTACGCTCCGACCAGAGAATGAACCCGCAAACTAGGTATGTGCCCTGACCAGGAATCAAACTTGAAACATTTGGGGGTATGGAACCACACTCCAACCAACCACCCAACCAAGGCAGGCGATGGACTTTTATTTGACAGTAGGGAGCCCCTACCAATGGTAAAGCTTATAAAATAGTAGAAAATGTGCCCCCACATACACACACATAGTAGTGGTGATTCCTAAATGTGTTAACATTATTTAAAATTTTTAATTAAAATATACACTGAAGTATATATGGATATATATTTTTAATTATTTCTTTTTATTAAAATACATTCTTATATATTTGAAACAATGTGGATGTTATAATTGCTATCATTATTCTTTGGTATTAACTGCATTAATGAGTGCTTACTAGTTCTGGGCCTTTTGCTAAGCACTTGCTATTTTACTGATTTTTTTATACAACTTTATTATCCCTATTTTAAAGTCGAAGAAACCACAGCTCAAAAGGTTAAAGCACTTTTCCCAGGCAGACACTTACTGCAAAGACAGGGTATGAGAAAGTGTCCTGAGGGATCAATTCCAGGCCAGATCAACAGCAGCCAGCTAATCCAGAGATCTGCAGAGATGACCTTGGCCAACATCAAAGAAAAAGATTTCTGCAGAGGAAAGGACCAACATTCTAATAGAAGAGATAGACAATAAACAAATCTAAATAGGATGGAAACAAACAAACTGGGATAGGATGGGCAGGATATAGAATAGGACTGGACAACAGAACAGAAGTGGAAGGAATAAATCACATTAGGACCACATGTCTGTAGTCCACTGATAAAAACACCCATTGGATGGGAGCTCAGAGGGGCACATCTTGCTTAACAGTCCTTACACATTCCAATACGAACAGCATTTGGTAACTTACATAGACATGACAGGCATCCACTAGACCTCTCTTCTCATGGCCTGGCAGTGGCTTTCGATAAATTACCAGGGGGACTGCCTCTGGAGTCTTTGAGAAAGAATTCTACAATCATTTACTACAGTCTGCACAAGTACAGGAAAGTAGTAAAGCAACATCTAAGGCAGCCATGGGCAAACTACGGCCCACGGGCCTGATCCCGCCCGTTTGAAATGAATAAAACTAAAAAAAAAAAAAAAGACCGTACCCTTTTATGTAATGATGTTTACTTTGAATTTATATTAGTTCACACAAACACTCCATCCATGCTTTTGTTCCGGCCCTCCGGTCCAGTTTAAGAACCCATTGTCTCCCTCAAGTCAAAAAGTTTGCCCACCCCTGATCTAAGGGATGTATCTTTCATCCCGATATTTAAAATCTTCTCATTTATACTGCTAGCATAGAGCTTCACAATCAAGGAACATATCCAGGAAACAATATGAGCCTGATTAGAAACACTGTCCTTCCCCTAATTCTATAATCCAGAGGAGTGATTTAATGCATGGACCCGAGCAACCTTGGACAAGTGACTTGCCATCTCCATGTCTGTTTTTCACTTCGTAAAATGGGTTCTCATGGGGATTGAATGAATTGTTATTGGTAAAATGCTTGTAGAGGTGCCTGAAACATGGTGAATCCTATCTAATAAAGAGGAGATATGCTAATTGACCCTCATGCCATCGCAAAGATGGCGGCACCCACAGCCAATAAGGAGGGAATATGCTAATTGTGACTACCACGCCCTCAAGATGGCAGTGCCCACAGCCACAAGATGGCCTGCAGGGGAGGGCAGTTGTGGGCCATCAGGCCAGTAGGGGAGGGCAGTTGGGGGTGACCAGGCCAGCAGGGGAGGGCAGTTGGAGGTAACCGGGCCAGCAGGGGAGGGCAATTGGGGGTGATCAGGCTGGCAGGGGTGCAGTTAGGCATCAATCAGGCTGGCAGGAGAGTGGTTAGGGGGTGATTAGGCTGGAAGGCAGAAGAAGTTAGGGGCAATCAGGCAGGCAGGCAGGCGAGTGGTTGGGAGCCAGCAGTCTTGGATTGTGAGAGGGATGTCCGACAATTGGCAGTCGGGCATCACCCAAGGGGTCCCAGATTGAGAGGGTGCAGGCTGGGCTGAGGGATACCCTCCCCCCCCCCAGTGCACGAATTTCATGCACTAGGCCTCTAGTTTATATGCAAGTATCAGCCATTATTGTTATTGTTGTTGCACTTTAGTTAATTTTTTGCATATCTTTTAGCTCCAACTGGTTGGAAGTTTCCTGAGGTAATAGACCACCTTTATAAACCTTTTATATTCCCAACCACAGTGTCTGACATATGTAAGTTCACAATTAGGGGCATATGAATGAATTGTTGGTCTTGGCTGATGGAATGTTCTACACTTAAACTCTTTGCAACTATTGAAACCTACCTAACCCTACCATGGGAAACACATTGTCACCAGTATATACAACATGTGGATACCAGAGTAAATCCAATAATGATAAACATCGCCATCTCTGTTAGACAGATTCCAACTCTGAGCCACAAGGAGTTATGTGGTTTACCTATGATTACACAGCAAGCCGAAAGGAGTCACAATAAATACATTTCCAGAAAGGCATAAAAAGGTGCTTTTTGAATCCTGCATGTTTGGGTATATGTTTGGACTAGTGGCCCAGTGCACGAAATTAGTGCACATTAAAAGGGAATTAATTAGAGGAAATATTTTAATATTGCTTTTGCCCTTTCTCTATAATAGAAGTGTCAGAGATGAAAGAAAATTAGTAAAGTGTATATGAAAATCTCCCTCCTGTCAGAGTCTTGGATGTACCACGGGACCTAGAGTTAAGTTCCCACCCACCTGCGTGCACCTCCAAATCACACGAGACCCAGACCCAGCCGGCCCCACCCCCATAAAGCCCTGCAGGGTGGGGGGCACAGTTTCAGGTCCCCTATCAAGCCCCACTGGGCAGGGGGTGCAGCCTTAGGTCCCCTGTCAAGCCCTACTGGGCGGGGAGCACGGCCTCAGGTCCCCTGGCACAGCCTCAGGTCCCCTGGCCTGATGCCAGGGCCAGGGACATGGCCTCAGGTCCCTGGCCCAGTGCCAGGGTGGGAGGCGCAACCTCAGGTCCCCTGGCCTGGCCTCTGGTCCCCCAGGCCCGGCACAAGGGTGCGAGGGTGTGATGACCATTTGCATATTACCTCTTTATTATATAGGATACTTCACAGATAAAAATAAACCAGAATAATTAAAAACTCTTTATAGCAAACACCCCATCTAATTCAAAACTTGGCTTTTTAAGTTTTATGGCTACAAAGAACATGCTTAAATTGCTTTAGAATCTATCTACAGATTTTACTGGACCCCCATCTCCTCTCCCCAAAGTCACCCTAAAAATCCTCCTGGCATCTATGATATATACCTGGACTAGAAATATCTTTTAAGGTGTCACTTGATTATTAAGTAGCTTAAAGTTTCAAAATATTAGTATTTCATGGTTACTCCAAAGTCATTCAAGCTAATACATTTTGTATTCTTTTTTGTTTTCTCCATCCTCTTTTAAAAACGTCCCGCCAACCCCACCTAATAACAGGAGTCCTGGAGAAGGAACGAGCTAGGCGCCTCATTCACAACTACAACCTCATTTACAACCTGTCCCTGAGCCCTCGGAAAATCGACCAGGCCTTGAGGAGATTCCGTTCCGGAGAAAATATGCTCTTGGAACCAGCACTCCGGTACTTAAAGGAGCTATGATAACAAGCCCATATTGTGAGAACAGATGTTTCCTTTATCTCCCTTTTTACCCGCACACGTGTTGATCCCCAGCCCGAGTGTAGTGGTGGAGGCAGGCGCTGTCAGGGTGCAGGCCGATGCAGCTAATGTAGATGCTTTGGACTTGGCCTTGGTTTCTGGCTGTGATGTTCACTTATAAGCAGCTCAAAGTGATACGAGAAAGTCAGGTTTTCTCTTCTGAGGTGGCAAGAATCCAATTTCTTAAAATTCCCTTCTATTCTAATAAAGCTTATTATGAACATTACATATTTTTTTTCTACATTGCCGATCAAGCTGTGTTTTTGCAAACCCTGCATTTTCATATCGTAAAAAACAGGCTAGATGTTGTCAATTCCCCAGAATGCCTGTCACATAATAGCTCTAAATACATCGTTGGTGGATAAGTTACTGTTCTGGAAAAGATTTCCACGTTATAGGAAAAATAAAACTATTAACAATATATTATCTTACTACTAAGAAGTAGAATTCCAACTGAGGTTTTCTGAACAAGCCTAGTGTTTTCTCTAGTACATAACTAGATAATGTTACACTGCCTCCAGGGATGTTTTCCCAGAGTACTGGATAGAAGTTTTGAGGAGGGACTCCTGGGACAAAGAATTCTAGAAATAGGTAGCATTTTCTTCACTTCTTTTGGCAGAAAAATCAAGTAAAACTTTCCAGCAATTTTCAGTTCTTCTATCATTAACATCCCCTTGCCCTCAACTCTGCACCTCCTACACCAACACACACTTACCCACTTACACACACCACAGGTAGCACGAGCTCATTGATGAACACTGGTCCAGGACTTCAGATACAAATGTGTTCCCAGGACCATCATTAATGCCGAGTGACCTGGATCCTGGTTTTCTCATCTGCATGGACGAGTTGGGTTTAAGGGAAAAAGCAAACAAAAAGCTCTCTGAGTATCCTCTTTTATCCATTGTATACAGCAGGTGTCTCATAAAGTCTTTTGAACAAAACCTTATGAGCAAAATAATTTGGATCCACTAACATAAATGACCTCTAAGGGCCCTTTGGTCTAACCTGCTTTCATTTCTATAATCCTCGAGTTGCCCAGAGAAATGCTTCTGGAGACAGACTGATCACCTCTCTAACATTCTAGAACTCTTCGACCTACTAGCTGCCTTTTAGGTCAGAGAAGTAAGTCAACAGATGTGACCTCCTCATGCTAAAAATACCAAATGAGGAAAATTAGAATGTTAGATCAAACAATTCAACATGCATGGGGCAACTACTGCGCACTAGGAACTTGACATATTTTGTTTCACTCAACTCTGACAATGCAATAAGGCAGTTCTTACAGCTCCATTTCACAGATGAGGAAACAGAGTCTCAGAGAAGTGAAAAGAAAGATGCTGGGTTTGGCCTGACCTGATGATAATTGGCCAGATGTATAGGGAATTTTTGAAAGCACTGGTCACATGATACTTAAGATACATCTCTGTGGGGGAATGGATTGGAAAAGGAATTGAGGTAAAGGAAGGCCCTGAACATGAAGCTGGGGCTATCAGACTAAACCATAAGGTCCTGAAGGGCAATGATTATACCTGGCTCAATTCTTATTTCCAGCATCTAGTATAGCTCCCAATAGATGAGAACCTCAGCACCCACCAAGTCAGACAACTGGAGGGGACTCTATTGACATAGCATGAAAGGTGTCCCAGACCTAGGTGACTGCAGATGGTACATACCCTGTACTTCTGTCATGTTGATTGGCTCTCCCTGAGCTTCAGTTTTTCCATCTGTAAAGTGGGAATAATCTTATCTTTACAGAGGAGTGTTGTAAACTTTGAAGGCCATGTCATTTGAAAAATTCCTTGCACATGGTAGAGATGGGCCTTTCTTATGTCCCTTCCATTAGTTGCTGAGCATCAGGAAGCTTGAACAACAGTCTGTGTGAGATGGCATATAGAGGTGAAATTTCTGCTACAGAAAAATAAATTTTGAAATATATCTGCCTTCTAGAGCCAAGTGGTCATTGCTCTTGGATCAACTCCTATCTGAGAATATCCACTACTTTACCCAACATCTGTTGCATGTGTTTGTGTGTCTGTGCGCAGACATACAAGACTTGCTCTTTGCAGAAGTACGTATTCATTAGTTTTTCTCTAAGTAAACACTAGAAGAACAAAAATTCCACTTTAGTCATAGAGAAAAGTTTAGATATCAAGTTGACAATGTAGAGCTTAAATCAATAAACCAAACCCCTGGACACAAACAGGAAAATGCTATGAGGTCATCACACTTCAAAATATTGTTGTGACCTCTATGCTAGGAGTTCTCCATGGTTTGCTTAGGAAAAAACCTTTTATTTCTCTCTCTCTTTCTTCTCAGATCAGTGGTGTTTTGTATATTCCTCATGGCTGTGTCATTGTGAATTTCTGACAAACACAGTAGAGGGTGTCTGTGGTCTTGGCCAACTTTCTCTAGCCAAATCTTTCCAAGTGAGTGCCTGTGTTCAGTGGACTGGTTAATTTCCTATATGCTCTGGAGATACATGGTGTCACCTGTGTCTTCCCCAAATGTTCGAAAGCCTCAGCTTCTGAAGACAGAAAGAGCACTGAAGACATTCTTTCCCAGATGTGTGATGCTGCGCAATTCACTGCTTACTCTTGTGGTGAGGAGATCATGCTTCCAAATTGCCCAGCATTATTCCTGGTGCATCGATATGCTCCATAAAGGGAAATTGGCTTAGTATTTTACTCTTAGACAGTATTTTGATTTATCCTATTCAATAGGCCAAATCATTAGTTGTCTTTTTCAGATACAGACACCTTCCAAGCCCACAGTTGGCTCACTGATAATGGG
>NW_006294339.1:7494225-7524334 GCF_000327345.1 Myotis davidii | reverse complement strand
TCCTGCTCCTCATTCTCTCACCTGCATTTGTCTTCACTATAACCCAGCTAGGTTGGTATTATTATTCCCATTGTACAGATGAGAAACTGAGACTTAAGGTGATAAATGTACTTGCCTAAGGACTTATAGCACGGGAGGGACTAAGCAAGGGTTAGAATCCAGTGCACACTTCAACAGTGCTCTCTGGGTCACAGTAAGAGCAAATAACCCACAGATTTCTCTTTACTATGTGAGGTCTGTCTCCCTAACAAGTCTCAAGGTTACTCCAAGCCAAGACCAAGGTCTTGCTCACTTTTGTCCCCAGCACAGAACCCAGATTCACCAGTAAGTGGGCACCTGGAAAACATCTGTTGAATGGGGCTCTCACATAAACATTTTGAAAACTCCACAGCTTTCACCCTCTTCTAGTTCTCCCAACCTCATGACTGCCTTCTGGAGACTGGAATAAAGGGTGTTTTCAGAATGCTCAACGTGGTTTGTTCACACAAGCAAGAAGTACAACTGTACGGAGCACACTGTCCAAAGGGTTTGCTAAGTGCTCACTGACTCTTCAAAGGAATTTCCCAAGATTATTAAGAGAAACAATAACAGAGTTTGATATTCTAATTGGGATCAGAAATTGGACAGCTTTGGAGCTGGTCAAGAGAACTGTGAAGCTCTAAACACAAATGCCTTTCTTCTCTCCCTCTCCTCACTCCCCCCCTCTTGTTAGAGCCTTTCAGCTACAGTTCCAAGGCTCCTTAGCAACAAAGGCGGGGTTCCCAGAGCTGGCGCCTCAGAAAGCAGGTATCTGGTTTGTAGGCCAGCCGTTCCCCTCATTAGCATTCAGAGCCCCTCATCTGCCTGCACAGTTGGCTGAGGGACTGTGCAAAAGGCCAAGCGGCTTGGGGGAGGACCAGAATTTAGCGTGGCTTGTTGGGAAATGGGAAGCCTCCACAAAGAGTTTCCAAACAAAAGGCATCAATATTATTTGTGGAGACATCAGACTGCCTGGGGCACAATATGGCTCTGGCAGGGCCACATGCTCTCTCCCCAAGTTCTGTGTGAAGGCTTGGTTGGGCCTCCCCAGACACATCTTGGCCCTGAATGCCAATGTGTTGAAAAGTCTCCCTCCTCCTCCCCTCTCTCCTTCCCAGTCTCTCCTCAGACTCAGTTTATCCAGGTTGGACAATGGGTTGACTCTAACTGTCAGTGGGAGTGCCCAGGGGACAGGTGTTGATAGAGGGTAAATGGTCAGATGGTAGAACAATTGGGAACAGATGGCTCTGCTGGGAATGGATTCCAGAATAATTCACAAGCAGATTGAACTCTGACAAAGACTCATCTGATGGAAAGCAATTGGCACCTTGTACCAAGCCCTTGCTCAAAGCACTCATCCTGCTCCCCACACAATCTTCAACAGCGCCAGGAGGGGATGGCTACCCAGATTCTGTCTCACAGGAATTACAAAACACTGATCAGTAGGCCACTTCCTAGAAGATGCCAACCAGCAAAGCTATTTCTCAACAGTCTCATGGCAACAACCCTAAGCAGAGTTTCCTTCAGCCTTCCTAGGTTTGAACACATTCAGATGTGGGCCTCATTACTCGTAATCATTTTCTTCTCTAGGCAGCTCCAGCTCCAATTTGTTTTGCTAAAATTGATCTCTCTTTTAATTCACTCACTACCCTTCCATGTGGCCAAAGACAATGTAAAGTTTGATCAATAATTGCAACAATGATTGTAGAAACCCTGGACCTTCTAGACATCAGGGAGAGACAGAGGGAGATAACTTTCCTCTAGAAGTGACTTGAGTTGGGGAAGAGGCATTCTCTTTGTGTGCATGTCTGCCTCTGTGTCCAAATTCCCCCTTTTTATAAGGACAGCAGTCATATTAAATTGGAGCCCACCATAATGGCCTCATTTTAGTTTGATGACTTCTGTACAGATCCTGGTTGAAGATAAGGCATCATTCTGAGGTACTGGGAGTTAGGACTCCAATGTATCTTTTATGGGGGGTTACAATTCAGCCCATAATAACAAGTACGTAAATAATTGTCTGTGTGTGATAAGTATGTGTTCCTATATTTTCCCTGGGAAGAAGGAGGGAACAGTGAGAATTAAATGTCTTCACCTGAGAGAATTAGCAAGGGTTCCCTGAAGGAGAAGACGTTGTGCCCACCCTGGGGTACTGAGATAGATTTTTCCAGGTGAGTAAAGAGAAATGATGTTACCAGGAAAGGAAAGAGCATGTCCAAGCCACATCTAATCTCTTTTCCACCTCACTTTTTTTCAAGATTTGCTATCCTCTCCTTCCAACACACACACACACACACACACACACACACACACACACCCTAGGTTGTATAGACTCTTCTCTCACCTTCATAGGCCAGGATTTGGGATTCTATTCCTCATAAAGGGTGCTGTCCTCCAGAGACTATTGGACTCAGGGCTCCAGGGATGCTGAGAGCAGTCCCAGGTGAGCAGAACATTACCTCTAACAGTCACAAGACTAGAAATCCAATCCCCTATTTAATGATGAGTGACTGCCAACAACTGAAGGTATGACTTTCCCTTAAAATTGGTTGGTAATGTCACAGGAACTTCCAGTGGCCTAACCCCAAAGGTTAGGATTTCTGACTCCCCTCTCTGATATATTATAATGTTTTCAAAATAACTATTGTCCAAAAATGTGTCTTCTCCCTAGGAGATTCTTCCCTATCTCATTGATACCAGGCTTAACCTGTGACTTCTCACTCTTCTCCCACTGAGAGAATTGTCAGCACCATCCTGTCAACCCTAATCACTTACTCGGGTCATTAAAGTTGGGTAGAAGAAATGTGTCCCTCCTAACAATAGCTTAAAAAGATATTGTGGGGTTCTTCTATGTTCTCTTTTTCTTCAACCACAAGCCAGTAGTCTCTCAGAGAGCAGTCTAGGACCTGGAGTAAAGGCAACATGGAGCAGAGCAGAAATCAACATTTTATATATATACTAGGGGCCCAGTGCACAAATTTGTGCATGGGTGGGGTCCCTCAGCCTGGCTGGTGATTGGGACTGATGAGAGCCAATCAGGGTTGGCCAGCCGAAAGGAAGGATGACTGCAGGAGGTTGGCTATGGGAGCACACTGACCACCAGGGGGCAGCTCCTGCATTGAGCATCTGCCTCCTGGTGGTCAGTGTGCATCATAGTAACTGGTCAACCAGTTGTTTGGTTATTCGGTCATTTGGTTGCTTAGACTTTATATATATAGATAAACTTTGAGCACAAACAAAAACTAAGCCAGTAAGAATTTGGGATTGTTTGTTACTGTGGCAACACTTGCCTAAACTGACTGCTTCACCCTGGCAAGTAACAGGAAAAGTAAAATAACTACCAATAATAGCCCTTGGAACTCAGCTGTGTAAAATTGCATATCCAGACTCTTCTAGTTTTCTCTCTTCTGCTCAGTCATGGAACCTTTCTTCCAGACACTATAGCAGAGGTAGTTAGCTGTCCACCAAAATTTGTATTCCCTGACCCATAATGGGGAGTTCAAAGTGAAAAGTAGCCATTTTGCAGAGACTACATTTTCCAGCACTCCTTGTAACTAGACACAACTTTGTGAATATCACCAGTGAAATAAAACGGAAATCAGATGGGTTACTTTGTGGCTGGATATTTTAAACAGCAGCTGGGTCTTCTTTTCTAACTCTTTGTCCCTCCACCATGTTCTTAATGACGAAAGCCACTCTTCCTCTTTACTTAGTTTCTGATTTCTATAGATCTACGTTTCTCAGAATGTGTTCCCTGGATCACTAAGACCGGGTGATGCTTCTCTAGACAGGTGTTCCATATTCAAGAAAATTTGGGAAGCACCATAGGCTATATCTTTTCTCCCTTAGTGGGTCTGAATGCCCAATGAACAATTAAAACAAAAAAGAAAGCCTCTCTTACCCTTAATTATTTCAAATTTATCTGAGCAAACTACTTTTATTTTCAATTAACATTTTGACATCCTTCAGAACTAGCATTCTATGCAAGACACTGTAAGAAATGATGTCGTAAGTGAAGTTAATATACTACCGTAATTATTTATTTGGAAAATACACATAAAGCATAAACTATGTCTTGGGCCCTGTGCTGCCAAATCATCAGGGTTATGAATAGGCCCTGGCCTATAGAGGATACAAAATAAATGTCTTTGTATAAATGAAAAAAGTGTAACAAAACTGCATAATGACTAAATGGCTACCCATTACCCATCAAATGAGACTAACTGTAGCTTGGCTGATAACTGGCTAGAAATAATCATCTCACTGTATTCCATTGTCTCACCACTTCCCACCTCTCCTGCCTCATTTGCCTCTATTTCCTCATCTTTTTTTCAGTCACATGGACCACTCCCAGCTTCCTAAAGATACTATGCATGCTTGTGATTTGATTTTTTTTTTGCCTCTGCACATGCAATTTTCTTTTCTTGCAAGACCCTTTTACTTACTCTTAGTTATTAAATTCCGTTTCATTCTGCACAATCAAAATTATATGTGCCCTTACTAGGTAATTCAAACCCTGACCAACACCCTCCATTTTTAACTTCACATTACTGTGTCTCTAAATAAATCCCTAAATAAGTAGCCCCTCCCAAATGATCCCTCTCGACCTCAGAATACTTCCTACAGAACTGACCTTGGTTAACAACACTGCCCATTCCTTACTTAGCCATGGCACCACCTGCCCTCATAATCAGCATGTGGGCAAAAGAGTGAAGGAACAGAAAAGCAGGTAGGAGAGGTGTTCTGCTCCTCTTTAGGTCTAAGAGTGGTGGGAGGAATGGGGAATTATAAGGAGATCAATTTTGGTTCAACTAACAATTATAATTGTTAGTTTATAAAGCAGTCCACTAACAATTATAATTGTTAGTGGACTGCTTTATAAAGCTGATAGTTTTCTGTCCTCAGAAGCACTCAAGATGGATGAAAATATGTCAGTGATGGAAAGATGAGTGGTCCCTCCTATGTAGAAAATACTTGGAGTGACAAAATATTCCAAGTAATGAAGCATCTGAAAGGTTGCCATGTCTTGGCCACCTTATCTCAATGGCAGAAAAAGAGAGAAGGTTCCACCACCCCAAGATTGGATTTGTCTCTTCTGTTCTTTTTTAACAATCACAGTTATAATCACATCAATGTCTTCAGTTGACTTGAGGGCCACAGACTCATTCTATTAAGACCTTTGCTATTCTCAGGCAGACCTAGAACAAAGGCCTGTGTACATGGGAGCTTCCAGAGCCTGAGATCCAATGTAAATCCTGCCTCTTAAAGGAGCATTTGAGGCTCATTATTCCCCCACCTCCTGAGGGAATTTCCCTTCTCTCCAGGTCCACTGTGATGCATTGCCTAGGGCATGTCTCCATGCATGCTCACTACCTTCAGAACAACACACAAGAGCAGGCTAAGGGTAGGGTGACACATGGGAAGCATGGTGACCATTTTGCAGATGAGGGTGTGACTTTGCTAAAAGTCCAGCAGGAGTTGGAGATAGAGGTGAAGGCCTGCCTTCCCTCAGCACAGTTCTTCGTGGCCATCTCTTGTCAGACCTGCCAGTCCTACTCCATCCTGACTTATTATCCACCTGCCAATAGCAGGTCTGCCCCATTCTAAGAGCCTGACTGGCAGAGTGCAAGGAACTGCGTTCCCACACACCAGTGTGGCTTGGGATTTGTTTCCTGCTGTCTTGTGCCAAGGTTCACTGGACCCAATGGAAGGGGAAGAGAATCATCCCTTAAATACACACTCTGGGCCAGGTTTTGTGACCTTACACATCACTCATGACAGGCCTCAGAGGTGGGAATTATGAATGAAGAGCTTAGACCAGAGTCTCAGCAAAAGAGTGGTAGTTAGAGTCATGATTTGAATACAGCCCTTCCTAGCTCCAACCTACCCTGGGTTGCCTGTAGAAGCCAGTAAAAGCCTGAATTGCTTTTTTCTGGAGCTTCTAATTACCCTGAGTCTCTTGTGTCTAGGGAGGGAAGAGAGGAGCTCAGCCCTGTATAGTTCTCTCTTTTTTATTTAAAAAGTGTTTCTGAGAACCTACTATGGCCAGGCCTCAGTAAATAGTTTGAATAGACTTCCTAAGATTTTTCCAAACTGCCTAGATAACAGTCTTGTCCAAATACCACTGACTAACTCGAACTTCCTTCCCATACTGGTCCCTCTCTGGAATTGCATCATTGGTAGCTTCCTTCCCTGGAACCAATCAGGTCAGAAAACGCATGTCCACCCCATCTACCTCTGTCCCAGCTCAGTCCTCCTCACTCTGAGCAGGCCACTCAGCCAGCCCCATGGTTTCCCTCAGTCTTCAGCCCCTCAGCAGATGAGACATTCATGACTTACTCCTAAGTGGGTGACTTCTTTGTTTTCTGAGGCCATCATGAATACCAGACATACCATATGGGCGCTTTAGCAGATAGCACTTGTCATTCTTATCCATCCAATCATTCAGTTACTCACTCATTGGTTTAACAAACACAAACTCCCCACTGTGTTGGAGCTGTGCTGGGTACCAGGCATCCAGAGATGAGTGAAGTAGGGCTCATAATCAGTTAGTGAAGGCAGACACTGAAGGTGTTGAGTACAACAGAGTGTAGGTGCTACATGAGGGGAGAGCCTGCAGTATTTGGCCACAGCACAGGGGCACATAGCTCAGCCCAGTGACAGGAACACCCCTGTTGTCAGGAAGGTCTTCCTAGAATATTTATAACTGAGCTGCACCTGACACAGGAGAAGCAATTGGTCAAAATGGGGTGAGAAGTGGGGCCCTAGAGTGTGGCAGGGCTGAGTTTTTTGGGTAGTCCAAGCAAGATGAGAAAAACCCCTAAGCCATGAACCCAGCCTTTGTTCTGAGTACTGGCAACTCTGGTTACATACATCTGAAGCATGATGTGAGGGTGAAGGAAGTTGGATAAGGTATGCTCAGATCTGGAAGGCTCTTGATGTCCTGCTAAGACTCCAGGTAGACGGCACCAGGCTGTGATGTGATTGGATGAATGTTTTGATTGCTGGGGAGCACTTGGGGGAATCTCTGAGATGCAAGAATAGAGGCAGGAAAAACTCTTACTGTCTATTGTATGACTTGGGTAAGTTATTTAATATCATTGAATTTCAGGTAATCCATTTGCAAAATAAGCTTTAAAGTACCTCCTTTGCAGGATCATCAAAAGGGCTGCATATAAGGTGTGGAAAACACTATGCACAGTGAGTAACACTAAACAGGTCTCCTAAGATGGCAGTTAGGTATTTTATAATGTCCATGTCCTATAATAACCTCATCACAAAGACAAAGGATATTGCAACGGAGAACAGCCTTTCTTAGGAAGGGCATGAGGGATAATGCCAGCAGCAGAACAGCTTCAAGGGAGTCACTGACACTGATGCACACACACGAGTAAATAATTTATGTGTTTGGACCATTTTTTAAAAGCCCCATTATTATTCCTACTCCGTGCCTCACAGTGACGCTGGTAGGCACAGTGCATTAGTTAATTTCATGGCCCTGTTGTGAATCTTACAATATTTCATCCCCCTAATTCAAAATACTCATTCCAAGTGGCTCCAACTTCACAAATAAATAATTCCTGTTGGAAAATGGAGTTTTTCCATCTGCCCAGCCTATTTTCCATCTGTTCCTACGAGCTCAGGGTAGGACGGGGCTGGGTCTTGAGGCCCCGTTGATTAGTCCTGATTTAGGAAGGAATGACATTCTCCCAGATGGATTGTGCATTAGTGATAAAGATTAGTTTCCACTGTTATTAGTTACTATGTTAGAAGACAGTTTGAGAGATCTGGAAGAGGATCAAAAAACACATGCTAGATAAAAAGGAGAGAAAAGTCACACTGACTTCGCTCCCACCATGCAGGTGACATCCTTCCGGGCACTGTACCATTGTAACAACCCTGAAGGTAGATGTAATTATGCCCATCTGACAAGTGAGGGAACTGAGGGTCAGAGGAGCTTAAAAACTTGTCTCAGATTACGTAAGTTGTAAATATGGAAGCTGATACTGATTCCAAACCTCAGACTCTTTCCATAATCCCAGAGATTCAAATGAGCACCGTGAGTTTTGAATGAAAAGTACGTTGACCAAAGAATTGTGATACTGTTATTTCAATAACCCTGTCATATCTATAATAGAAGAGTACCCATGCATTGCAGGTAATCTATTTTTAGGCCTTTACATTGACTCAGAAAGAACATGGACTATGAGTTAGGAAACGTGGACTTGATTTCAGATTCCCAACTTATTATCTTAATGGCAAGGACAAATCGCTGAGTTGTCTGAGGCTTGGTCCCCTCAACTGGAAAGGGATGACTGTTTTATGTTGTCTCTTCAGTCAACCTCACAAGGTCTGGAAAGGAACCTCTATAAGAAGCAAGTAAGAATATAGAAGGGAGTACAACTCGTCAATGGTCAAGTTCTATGGAAATATTAGATAACATTTTCATTTCTGTGCCTACTTGTAACAATATGCTTGCCTGCAACAAGATAAGAAACTTGTGTCAGGATATAAATCTGTTCAATGTTTTCTTCACTGAGAAAGTCTGGCCACAAAATACATATATTAGCTGAACTAAACAGTTAGCTTGGTGGTGTAGTTCATTTACTTCATCATGGACTATAAGCAATCAATCCATAGACTGACACCAGTCTGTGACCCAAACATTGAGTCTTGTCATCTAGTCTATCTTGAGGAAAGCAGATGGTGAAAGCACTGAAGTCTCAGCTCACTGCTTATGAGCTTTGTGTGACAATGATCAAGTTATTTAATCTGCTGTGCCTCGGTTTCCTTTTCCATAAAATAAAGTAAACAATACTAAATTCATAAGGTAGTTGTGAAGATGAAATGAGAATACATCTGTCTGTGTATGACAGCGCCTGGAACATAATAGCTAGTGAAAAAAATGTTGTTTATTATTATTATCATCATAATCATCATCATCATCAACCTAAAGCATCTGTCCTTCTGGTCTACCAGTGTGTGTATTCCCACCATTAGAGGTTTTGTCTTACTAGTATTGTCACAACTTAAGGAGGCTGTGGTGCTGCTGGCATCTGGTGAGCTGAGGTCAGGGATGCTGCTAAACAGTACACAATGCACAAGACACTTCCCCACAACAAGGATTATCCAACCCAAAATGTCAATAGAACCTTGCCTTAGAGTTATTCCTTTGGGTTGAGGTCCCCTGCCACCAGATCAAGATTTAATAACAGACTTGAGGCTGACACAAACTTGTTTCTTAAAATGTCAGCCCTAAAGACCTTTGATATGTTCTAAATACCTGTTTTACTAAAAGTAAACCTCAGAGGAGCAAGGACTTGCCTTCTTCCTGTCTGGTGGAGAAAATTCATTTTCTCCTGTCTTTCAACCCTGAAAGCAGACTGCTGCAGATTGAATAGAGAGACAGTGTCAAGGTCACCAGGCTACCAAATGAGAGTGCTAAAATTGCACCCCATGTGTTCAAGTCCAGTGGCTGAGAGTCTCAAGTAGGGGAGAAGCCAGTGTAGCCCAGGGTTCCTGTGGCTCAGAGACTAGGCTTTTCTATCTCCTGACCCCTCACCCCAACAGAGCCTGGCAAGGGGGAGAGAGGTGTGCAGGAAGTGTGTAGTAGTGAAAAGCAGGCTTTGGACTGAGTCTTGCTTTCTGACATTTTCTCTGTGTTATTAGCCAACCATATGAAGCCTAGATTATTAGCACTGTTTAGGATACTTCAGGACTAAATTTGTGAAGTTCATTCTCTCTCTCTCTCTCTCTCTCCTCACCCCCCTCAGATTTCCCACTAATAAAATAATGGTAATAAAATGTACTTACCACACAGAACTGTTTACAAGACTGAATGGGATCAAGAGTACAAATATCATCAGCAAGGCATTTTGCTAATAATAGTTAAGAGTGCAATTATTAGCCGTGTGGCCTGGGGGAAGTTACTTCATGTCTCTGTGCTTCAGTGTCCTCATCTCCAAAATGGGCATAGAAATATTATTCCCTCTCTTACACCGCTGTGGTGAGAATTTAATGAACTAATATACACAAAGTATATTAGAATAATACTACTTAGAATAGTGCCTGGCTCATGGCAAGTTTTAGGCAGAATGTTAGCAAATATTGTAACTAACCATCCTTTGTCCTGTTGGTTCTTCCTAGTGAAGTCTGAGAGCCAACCAAATGTAATATTACTAAGTCAGCCATAGACCTTTACAACGGCCAACAAGAAGAAGCCAGTTTCTTCCATGTCATCCTCTTGCCAAATCTCTATTTCAGGATTAGGAGACAACAGCTCTCTCTGCTGCCCAGAACTGCAACAGCACCGTCATCCTCCCTGACAGCTTCATTAATATTCTGTCCTTTCTGCCCTGCCAATCTTACCTCTTGGAAATGCGCTTCCCAGACTGATGAAATTGCTTCTATGTACTAATATCATCAGCAAAGCATTCTCCTAAGCAGCTGACTCATGACTTTTTTTCAATCAAAAGGAACCATCCTCCTAGGCTCTAGTTAGAATTTGAATAGCTGCCTGTTCTCCAGTTCCCATTAGGAAGCAACACTCTGGAGCCTCCATCTCTGAGGAGGGCATTCTCCCCACGGGGACGGAAGCAGCGAAATTGGAGCATTATAACAAATTGTTCCCATCCAGCAATCACTTTGTAATGTGACTGTTTTCAAGGTAAACTCATTCATCTTGTTGAACAGATGGGGGGGGGGGGAGGAATAGAGCTCTGCCTTTGCATTTCTGACTCTCTTCAGAAACACTCTTCCAGATTCAGAGGTGAGCAAACAGGCTTTTTACCAACATGGATCCTATGGCCAGAGTAAAATAGGACATGGTGTTCCTATTCCCTCAGAAGGAAAACTAGAGATCATTGAAAACCTACTATGTTGGTCTTTTGTAAGTATTTTCTCTTCAATCCTGACAACGGCCTTGTGAGCTAAAATTCGCCACACCCAGTAATAGCTGCAAGAATGTGGGCCCAAGGTCATAGGATGACATGTGCTAGAGCTAAGGATTTGAGCTTTTTTTCATAGTATCACACTGCCTCCTAAAGACTCAAAATCATTCTGGGAAAACTGTGACCAATAAGTTGGTGAGATAACACTAGAAGTGATCAGGGAAGAGGAGCCTTCCACGTGTGGCTGGGGAACAAGGGGTTCCCCTATTCCTCTGTTCATGGGGAGCTTCTAAGTTTTCCACAGGAAGGACCCTCAGGTGCCCTGGAGCTGCCTTGAATATGAAAATCCTTCAAAGTGAGGGCATCTCCTGGGAAGTTTCACCAAACATTTCAGGAAAAATAACATCAACTCTACACAAACCCTTCCAGAATATAGAATAGGAATCTCAATTCATTCTTGCTCATATAGATACGAATCACCATTCATTTTTTAGATTATCCAGATACCAAAACCAAAGACATTACAAACAAAATACTTTAAAGACCAATGTCCCTCAGGAATATAAACCCAACATCCTTAACAAAACACTAGCAAATCAAATCAAATCTAATAATACATTAAAAGTACAATACCAAGTGAGGTTTCTCCTGGGAATGCAAGGCTGGTTCAATAATTAAAAAGCAATCAATGCAGTTCACCCACATCAACAGAATAAAGAAGGAAAACCACATGATTACCATAAATGATGGCGTCCAACTCTGGTGTTCTCCAGATGAGAGGCTTGAAAATACATTACCAGTGTTACAAGGTACTACCACATCTGGATTTAGACTCCATCTCTCTAGACCTCAGAGCTGTGTGGTGCTATCATCCATGCTAAGAGCCAGAGTCCTGATAGTATAGAGGACAGTCACTCGAGACTTCATTCACTGTGCTCACATGGCTAACTGAAATGAGGGAGTGAGAACAAGCTAGCCCATCCCACACTGGAAAATGCCTGAAGTTCATGTTCATCAGCACCAAATCAAGGGAGGGTCTCATGGAGAGGAATTATGAATCTCCTGGAACTTTCTGAAAGATGGAAATTATAACTGTGTCAAATGTGATTAAAAACAAAACAAAACACTTGATAATTTGAGAAATGAGCCACAGTTACATTTCTTTTGAAACAGAGTTTTCTAAAAATCACAAATTTTCATTAAGATAGAAAAAAAGGCTCTAAGCACTTTGGTAATACTGAAGTGGCAGAACCCCTCAATTCTACCATTCTCACCCAGTTGGGGTTGGCTCAGCGACCTCACAAATGTTCACTTTTGTCAATACCCTTCATCAAACCATTTGGTAAGAAAATTTCTTATTTTTCTTTAGTAATCTGATATCTTGGTCACAGTCACAAAACTGGTAGTTGTGATTATTCAAAAATAATGTCAAAACCAAAGTGTCTTATTTTTCTCCAGGCAAATTCTCAGTTGTTCTGTCCCTGGAAAACTCTCTCTCTGCCATTCCTTTCCCCAACACACACACACACACGAACACACACAGCTCTCCCTTCTCTGCCTCTTTCTCTCCCTGTGTCAGAACTCCTGGGCCAGGTGAATACTAAACACTTGTGTCACCAGGGCAATAACCTACTGCAAACCAGCCTCAGCCCAGCATCTTCAGAGTGAAGCAGAAAGGGATGTGCCCATGCACTTCCTCTCAGGCTGGCCCCTTTAAATGGACTCCAATTGTTTTTGAACTTTACAGTTTAAAAAGTACTCAAATTTTAATGCTCCCCATTATCTTATCACCCCAATTTACAGACAAGGTGATGGAACTCACAGAGAGGATGAGTTTCCTCCACTCTCCTCACTGTATATGACAGGGGCTATGAGCTGGCACCACACTGCTGGGTGTACAAAGGTATCATGGCACCAACTTCAAGGAGGGTACAGTCTCCTTGGTGGCATCAGGAAAACATGTACATAGCAACTTAATAATAGCAACCATTTAATGAGCCCTTCCTGTATTCCATGCACTGGGCTACGTATTTTTTCATCAGCATCTCATTTCATCCACACAGTTGCCCAGTGGAATAAATGTGATCATGCCCATCTCAATAATGGGGGAAACGAAGCTGCGAGGTCATGGAACATTATGTGTCCAAAGTTACACATAACAAGGAAATGGCAGACTCGGGACATGAACTTGGGCCCAAGTGCAAAGCCTGGACTTTCCACTTCACTTGGCTGAGTCTTGAAAAGTCAAGCAGGGGTCCTCAAACTACGGCCCACGGGCCACATGCAAATACAAATATTGTATTTGTTCCCGTTTTGTTTTTTTACTTCAAAATAAGATATGTGCAGTGTGCATAGGAATTTGTTCATAGTTTTTTTTTTAAAACTATAGTCCGGCCCTCCAACGGTCTGAGGGACAGTGAACTGGCCCCCTGTTTAAAAAGTTTGAGGACCCCTGAGTCAAGGGTTTCAAAAGAGATGCAAACAGTATGTTGTGGGTTTAAGTATGTGGTGAAAATGGGGGTTTTAGGGAAGGGGTTTATGATTGAGAAGCGATCAAATTTTCTTGGGAGGTTATATCAGAGAAGATGGGCAGCTAAGAGCTGTCTTGATTCATGGACTGAATTAGAAAAGGTAGAGATGTAAGAGAGACAGACACCAGGTTTCTAGGTGGTGGTGATACTGCAAACAGAGGCTCAGAGGCAGTAATGTGTGCCTCCAATGCAGAGAATAAAATTTTGTTTTGAGGGAGGTCATGGGCACTTGCTGTCCTGGCCAATTGTGAGGTCTTTTACAAGAAATGTGACACTAATGGTAAAGACGGACATTTTTTCTTTCATGTCATTTTTATATAAATTATAGTCAAAATTATACCTAGAAATATCATAGCTTCTGCACTCAAGAAATCCGCCTTTTATTGGAAAGATAAACAAGCAATTGCAGCACAACAGTACCTTCTAGGAAGGGTAGGCATGCTAGAGAGTGAGGTCGGTGAGAACCGAGGGAGTGAGGGCATCACCAACACGACCAAGGCTGGGGTGCTGGATAGAGGCCACATCTGGTGCGAAGACGCAGCCAGGAGACAGCCGGTGGCTTGTTTGGGAGGCTGCAGGTGTGGAGCAGGGCAGAAGAGGAGAGAGCAGGTGGGAATTGATAACATGCGAGGCCAGAGGGGCCTGCGAGGGGTCAGCTCGTGATGAGACCGTGTGCTGTGTTAGAGAGAACGTGATAAGGTGCCCGGGCCCAGCGCTGGCACCGGCTGGCTTCCCACTGCAGTCAGCAAATCAATTACGCCCTCCACCGACTTTCGCCTCGTGTATTTAGAATGCAAGGAGCTCGCCTGCCAAACATCTGCTCTCGCTATTAAGCGTGCCATGGTAACCATTGCACTCCCCTGCGTCAGCGCCACCAGGATCGGTAATAATCACAAGTGTCAAAAACGAGAAAGAATGGAGAGGGAAAGCTGTGCACAACCCAGCGGCAAGATGATGGGGCTGGCGGCTCCGATCTGGGGGCCTGCCAGCTGCGCCTTCTGCCGCCCCTGTTGGGGGCGGGGGAATTGATGCGGCGCTGGCCTCCTCTGGCCCCTTCTGTTGATCCTTCTCCTGGATTATTCATCCACCGCTCCCACCCACGCCGGAGAACGCGCCTGGCCTCTGCCAGAACAGCATATGTGCCCCTGCGTCGTTGTGTGTGATGGATAAACCCGCCGACAGCCCGCCGCCCAGGGCCTCTGGGTGAAGAGCCCACGTTGACACAGGCAGGCAGCATGGTGTCCTGGCAGGAGAGCGGCTTGGAGGACAGACAGGCCCCGGCTAGGATTTCAGCAGCCCGACCTCATAGGCTGAGACGCTGGCACATACATCTCTTACCCTCTCTGACACCCTCTTACCTCTTGTAAAATCAGAGTAGGAACGTTCACCTCCTAGGGTTGTTGGGGGGCTTCGAGATACTGGGTGGGAGATGGCAAGGGTTCCTTTCACAGAATCTGCATTCGAGGTTACCTACTATAATCTTTTTGTTTTGTTTTCTTTTTGAACTCTCTCTGAAAAAAAAATAATGCTAGGCACTATGCTGAGCACTTTATTCAAATGTTTGCATCTGCACCACCTGCCAGGGCGGGCGATGTCATCTACAGACAAGAGGAAGGAGCCAGGAAAAGTGAGGTGCCTTTGTCCCAGTCACAGAGCTAGCGGGGGCAGGTCAGAGGGGGAGTCGGGGCTTCCTCCACAGCCCATGCTCCTACTGCTTACACCATGTGCCAAGTTCTCCATGTGTCAAGATGAAGTCTGTCTCGATAGATAGTATTTATAGGTCCCACCTACTTCTGCTGCTAGAGGCACATAAAATGAGTCTAGTCTCTCTTCCGAGCAAAAGCCCTTCATAAGTGCAGAAACAGTGCCCCTCACCCCTGAATCTTCTTTACCCCAGGCCCAAAGGTCCCGAGCCCCTCAGCCAGTTCTCACACAGCCTGTCACATTCTGCAGCACACCCTCCCAGCTGGCCGGAACCCTGAGCTGCTGGGTTCCTCGGAGGAGTATATCCTCCCTCAGTTGCTGCCTCTAGGAGTCTACATAGAGTAGACCTGAACCTGAGGCTGGCAGGGCTAATGCCACCCTCTGGAACACACCCGGGTTGCTTTCTCTGCCTTTCCCTGCATCCTATTCTCCAAGCAGAGAGCACGGTAACACGGGCTCCAGCGCCCTCTTGTGCAAAGGGAGAGAAATCTGAGGGAAAGGAACACACCTTTAGGGTGGAAAAGAGGAAGAGGCTGTTTTAAAAAAAAAATAACATGCTCCCCCAGCCCACCCGGCAGCTGCTGTGCATTTGTGTCTCTGGCTTGAATATCCCTCTAGGTCACTGGCAAATGGAGTCCTTATGGAAGCTTACTCTTTTGATGATGGAAAGAGGCAAGTGTGTTGCCCATGTACCCTGCATTTAATACGACTTCTTTCAACCCCCTACCCGCTACCTTCATTGAGCTGTGCTCCGACATAGGAGAAGGGACTTGCGGCCATACCTGGGCCCAAATGAAGTGGAGAGACCAGGTGGGTGACAGCAGTAAAGGACCTGGGAGTGAGGAAGCATATGCCTGAGGCAGGAATGGGGGGGGCAAATAAGAGCAATCTGAGGTCAGATAGTTCCTTGAACTGGCCGGCTCTCAGGATTGCTGGAATTCCCACCACTGGCCCCACACTCCTGCTTCCTGCAAATGTTCCCTGGGAGGATCTGCCTAGTAAATCAAGCAGCCGCTGCTTTCTCTACCAAAACCTCACCGGGGGTTGTTGGGTAAGTCACTGTTCACCCTCTGCGCAAGGTGGCGTCAGAGGTCCCTTCAGCTCTAAAATTCCCTGAGCTTTAACAGAGAACCATCACCAGATGAATGCCAGCCCTCCTGCAGGCTCCTGAGGCATGGATCCCCGGATTACTAAGCTTTTCCAGTGAACCAAAAATACAGGACATATTTCCATAAAACACAACTGATCATCAAATACTTGTGGAGCATCTACAGTGCCTAACAGATACAGAGTTGATGTCAATGGGTTTTTTCCTGCATCATAATCACTCGGTCTTCAATAAGCTAAGAATAAGTGAAGGTGTTTTTATTGCCTTCATTTAGCATCCTTACAACCAAGGGAGTAGGGGTATGGGAATCGAACACAGAAATTACAGCTATCTTATCCCTCATCCAGAGGGTTATAGAACATAAGTTTTCCCTGTTAAAACTGTTCAATGTTTTCAAAACTTTAAGAACAAAGCATAAACCATGGAGTTACAGCCTTGGATGCAACAGCTGGGAGAGGCCCATGGCAGAGATGGCACAGAACTGCTATCTTAGTAATCTAGTCCCTAGTGTGCCCTCATCCCTGACCCCTGGCTCTGCAGGTCCATTCTGACTGTCACTGTCCTTCTGTCCATGGAGCCACACTCACTGGCCTTGTCCATGCAGCCAGTGGTGATGAACTGCACTGGGTTATCCATGGCTCTGGAGTGAGCTGAGAGCCAGAACCAGCAGTGCTGGTCAGGCTGTGCCCCCTCCCCCCATCTCCTCCCTGAGACTCCAGGCTCTCCAAGCACCCCACCAGCTCCTGTCTCCTGGGAGGGTCTAGTTATTTATTCATAGGAGACAACTGGGACCAAGGGGAGAAAGGAGGGAAGTGGGGATGGCAAGACAGAAAAAAAGACACAGAGAGGAGAGCAATAAGGGGAGGGGGGAGGGCATGATGTGGTATAAAATAATTCCAAATATTTTATCTGACTTTACCTAAATAATTTCATCTCTTATTTGATAACTTTGAAGATCTTTTTTTAAATAAACATTTTTTTTTGGGGGGGGGGGTGGGGACAAGTACCACAAGGTTTATATCGACAGCTATAGTATTGGTTTCAAATAAGCCATTTCTGACTTATCTCTGTTTCTGTTCATGATATCATCTGCAGGTGGAAATCCCAGTGAGTGCAGACTTAACTGCATCACTTTCAGTTCACATCCCACTCACTGGGGAAAGCAGGGAAGAGTTATTCTTGCAGCAGAAGCTTTGTGATGCCACAACTTGGGGGCTTACCGGGAATGTGAATCTCACAGACCTGGCCAGACTGGTAGGTTGTCCAGCAACTTAAATTTTCACACATGTTGAAAAAATTGAGTCTTTGATCTTGACCTCAAGACCTGAAGAATTCAGATTTTAGATTTTTAAAAAGTGCTAATAAGACAGTATTACACTACTGTATAAGGCCAGCATGTCGGTACTTAAAAACAGCATGGTACAGCATAATCCCAGCACGTCTACACCCAGTGCAGCCTGATTCTTCTCATGAGATAAAAATGTGAAATAAACTTTGCCCCATGACTTAGACAGAGGAGGCAGAGGCTGTGTTGAGTATGTTTTCCATCACATTCAAAATTAAAGCTCAGAAAACCTAGCCCTGCTCACAGATACATGTTCAGAGACGGCACACACAAAGGCAGGTCTTGTCTGCAGGAGGCAGATAACAAGGCAGGTGCAGGCAAGCAGAGGCCGCGGCAGCCTGGCAAGGAAGCGTCAGCTCAGAGAATACATTGATAACAGAATCCCCGTCCATCTCTGCTGCTCATGGTGGGCCATGTTAATGCAGCTTAAGGATTATTTTCTCCTTGAAAGAATAGGTCGAGTTTTCAAACCACATCTTCTTCCAGCTGACAGGCTCATGCTTTGCCAAGCTCTGTTAAACACTGACTCATTGGGAAGGAAAAGCCCTTTCCAAAGAGGAAATTGGATGTATATTTGTGTAAACCTCCCTTAAGAGGTTTGCATAAACCCCTGTGATTACATGGCCTGGAGACTTGTTCCTGGCTTTGTGGCTCCTCCTGCAAGAGCTTTCCTTAGTGGTTATCTCAGCCCATTCTTAAAACTGGTGTAAGCTTTTGTATCTGGAGTTCTCAACCTAAACCTACATCTGCTCAAAGGCTGGCTGGTTCAGGCACAGAGGCCAAGGTCATATTTCAATGGGAAGAAGAATAGGGGAACTTGGATATACAATGTAAATGATTGGTCTGGGAAGTAATTTTGCCTGAAGATATTAGATTTCCTTGATCTAAATATTTTGTCCCTTGCAACCACCCACCAACAACGCTATCTGAGACATAAACACCATGACTTCATGATGCATAAACAATTACCCATAAAGTCAAAAATTCAATCATAGGTGTTTGGTTTGGTGGTATGGATGAACATTTTATACTACTTAACTTTTTCCTCCAAAAATAATTTAGCCAAATTCCTTGATGTGAATGACAGTCACATCTGCAACCTGTGTCTGCCTTCATTGTCACTCACCTTTTTGCAAAGATGTTTCTATTAAAGTAATTCAGCTATTGGTTTTGGTTTTGGTTTTTCTATTTGCTTTTTGTTGTGTATTTTTTTTTATCAGCGCCACCTGCATTTTTTCTAGTAAAACCTATTTAATCCTCATCAGCAACTATTAGCTGATTTATGTGTTTTTACTTAATATATAAGCAAGAATAATATATTATTAGCAAGAAGCAATATGATAAGACAGAAAGAATATGGGCTTTGGAGTAAAACAGTCCTGAATTTGGTTCTCAGTTCTGCCATTTACCAGCTGCATAATCTACCCAAGCCTTAGTTTCCTCATCTGTAAACTGGGAATAGTAGGAATAAAATTAAAAAAAATCTACATCATAGGGTTGCTCTGATGATATAATTAAATGAAAGAATAAATATTTTTTAAGATACCTAGGATGTAGCAAGCTCTTCATAAATGTCCATGAAGACTGTCCAGGAAGGCCTAGGATAGAAGTGAAGATGAAGAAGAGTGCTATGATGAAGGTTGTGGTGTCATGCCATGAAGACTGAGCTGAGCTTACATTACCACCAGCTGAGGGTTGAGCTTAATCAATATTACTTCTCTCTGCTTCTGGGCCAAATATTGACAGGACATGTAAGGATTCAAGATATAGGTCAGAAGGTAACATCAGATCATGAACATCACAACTCTTCCAAAATAAATAACCCTACCACACACCAAAGACATGGGAGCTTACCCATGCTTTTACAACTTGCCCAACTAACACAAACTCATAATTGTGAACATCAGAATTCACATATACCCACATAACACTATACCATCAAGCTCAGCACAGCTCACTACTATCATTACACGAGACGCTGGTCCCAGGACAACCACATGGCAGATCTAGGAGTCGTGTATTTGGGAATCCATCCTGCCAAACAGGAAGCTGGGCCGCTCTGACAGTAGATGACCACTCACAGCATCTCTTACACTCTGTGTCTTTTCTCATAAACATAACTCTCTTCTTCTATTAGTGGCACAGAGAGTAGCCCAGGGCTCAGCCCTCTGAACTCTGCTCTTGTCCATCTACACACACTCTCTAGTTTATGTCATTTAATCCATGCCTTTATGTACCAATTTCATCTAATGCTTCCCAATTTATATTTCCAGCCTGGCCCTCTCCTCTGAGCCACAGGCATCTAACTTCTCAATATCTTCAATGTCTAAGTTATCTCCAATTTAACAGTTCCAAAAATGAATCCTAATTTCCACACATCACCACTCCAAACTTGATCCACCCTCTTTTGCCAAAACCTAAGCACCATTCTTGGCACCCCTAGTTTTCATAAACTCAGTGTTTGAGCTATCAGCAAATATTATAAACGCTCATCTCAAAATATACCCTCAATTTGTCCTATTCTTGTGACTTTCCAAATATCATATGGGCCTAAATTATTATCATCTTTCACCTGGATGACTAAAATAGACTGAGCTATGCTTCAATTGTGCCCTGATACAAATCTTTTCACATTCCCATGAAGAGTTATTCCTTAAAATGAAACTAAACCATGTAATTTATCTGCTCAAAGTCTGCCTTTGGTTTTCCATAGGATTCAGAATAAAAGGCAATCAATCACTTTACAGTCTTGACAATCACTCAAATTTTGCTGACTTAATCAATGATTCCTTTAAGTAAATTCATATATGGAATAGTTACCCACATTTTCCAGAGGAAAGAATTCTGGAAAGAATCCACAAACTCTGGGTTTATTTTCTATATTTGAGGAACTCCTCATATTGTGCAAGCTATCTCCCCAAAGTAGAAGCCAATCTCCCTTGCAACTAGGATACAGGCACATGACCTAGGCTCTGCCCATAGTCTCAGCCTTGGCAAGACTTTCATTCATAACATAAAATGTGAGGAAGCAGACACTGGTTAATCCATTCCTGGAGTAGGTAGGAGGCAAAAAGTGGTGATGATGTACTCCTATGGACATCAATGCCAGACGTCCTAGGAGTAGTATTTACATTCTCAGTCCCCACAGTGAGAGCTGGTAGAGGTGAGGTTGCAATGAAAGGCAATCCAGAGAGTGACTGAGTATTAATCTGGCTGTGTAACCTCCAGACCCTATTCTCTATATAACCTGAAGGCTCCTTTTACCTACCTAGTTGCATACATTTTGTTTAAACCATCTCAAATGAGTTTTGTTTCTTGCCATGGTTAATCAGAGACCATATCTCTCAGCACCTGGGAAAAATTAGGAGGGTAGTCTTGTGATTTCAGAAAGAAGCATATTAATGTGCCAAATAGATATAAACTGTCATCAGTAGTCTCTTGTTTTATTTCTTACACATCAAAATAGCATACATTATGGTCATTGTTTTTGCGTTATGAATTTGAACTTGTAAAATATATGTGTACAAATAAATACAACTTGTATCTATTTATTTTTCATGTGAAATCTTATGTAAAATCCTGACATCTAAACATGTTGTAATTTAAAAGAAAGTGTTCTAATAAAAATTTTAAAAGCTAGGTTTGAGGGCCCTTGACTCCCAATTTCATCTATTTTAATTTCAAGAAGGTGTTTTGATTGAAAGTAGGGACTCGAAAGGTTCTTGTACTAGTACACCAATGTTCATAGCAGCATTACACATAATAGCCAAAAGGTAGAAAAAAAACACAAATGTTTACCTACAGACAAGTAGATAAATAAAATGTAGATAAGTACAAAAAATATAATTTACTCTTAAAAAGCAATGATGTTCTAATACATGTCACATCCTAGATGAACCTTGAAAACACTACTACTAGTAAAATACAACTATTAGTAGTAGTGAATAAAGCTAAGTGGAAAAAGACAGACATAAAATGACAAATGTATGATTCCCCTTAAATAAAACATCTAGAACAGGCAAATGTTAAAATAGTAGGTAGGTTAGATTACTACGAACTAGGTAGAGGAGGGATGGGTGATTATTGTTGAATAAATATAGAGTTTCTGTTTGGGGTAATGACTAAGTATTGGTATTAGATATTAGTGATGGTTGTAAAACATTGTGAATGAAATGAATGCCACTGAATTGTATACTTAAAATGGTTAAAATGGAAAATTTTATGTTATATACATTTTACAACTAAAAAAGTTTTAATAAGGTAATATCCAAAACTTTGAAATTGTATGCTTTCAATGGGTAAATTATAAATCTCAGTGTGAGATTATACGTATATAGGTATGTGAATTATATCTCAATAAAGCTACTCAAAAACAAATGTCCTGGATAAAAATGAAGCATACACACACACACAAAAAAAATGTTGGAACATTAAAAAAAGATAGTGTCTCATCAGTTATTACTCATTGGAGCTGCTTTTCAATTCATTTTTGTAAATGGTGTGAGGTCCAAAATTCATCTTTTTGCATACGGATATCCAGTTGTTCCTGCATTGCTCATTGAAAACACTCTTATTTCCCCCATTGAATTGCCTTGGCACCTTTGTCAAATCTGCTTTTAGTATTAATTGGCAGTTTGGTTGGGTATTCATTCCAAAAATATTTATTGAGCCCCTATTACTTGCCAGGCAGGTTCTAGTCTCTGGTTATGCAATGGTCAAAATCCTGAAAAAGTTCCTACATAAAAGTTCAGACATAATCAGTGCTTTGAACCTTTCTGAGTGCTCAGAGTACTTCTCACTGCCATCGTCTGCATCTGGAAAGTGCCGGGAAATCAACACCTTCTGGGATTACCCTCAACCAATGCCAGAGGGAAGCTGATTTGTGTAATTACCTCAGCTCTCTGAGGCCTGGTGTACAATTAGGGCCTCAACACGTATTTGTTGAATGGATGGATAGGTGAGTAAATGGTGGGCCCCCGTTTATATTTCCTGTATGTTGATTGTGTGCCTATATATATAGGACACACTACTAGGTAATGAGTCCTCAGAAAAGAGCCGGTCTCTCTTCTGGAGCTGTTCCTAATTTCTGTTGTCATTGCCTTCTCTGATTCTGCCTGCCTCCCTGAGCAGCAGTCCCCCCCTTCTGGGAAGGGTCTGTCTAATGCCCCTCTCAGCTGTCCCCACTGCCCCCAACACCAATTAGAAAATGCCTATAACTTCACCTGGCATTGTGCACGTTGGCATCTGGATTCCCCACCCCTAACAAGTCCCATGCCTCCTCTTGAATCTGCCATCGCTAAGCACCAGCTGATGATTGCCCAGACAGAAGCCATCTGCTGATTATTAAGGAAAGTTAAATTAGCAAAGGAGCTCCAGGGAAGTTTAGCAAAAAAGAGCACCATATGCATAGAGAATTGGCAACCGGTGGGCCCCTCTGACTCGAAGTTCATTATGGCTTCACTTGAGATTACTCAGCTTATTGGCTCATGGGTAGCCCTTCCGATAGATAAAACCTCCTGCTCTTCCCTGGGGCAAAGGCAGCCCCAGAGCACTTCATTATATACCACTGTCATTCATCCTGTCTGAACCACAATCTCATTAGGGACCAGGGCTGGCCTGGCTGAAGGCACCGAATCAGTTCAGTCTCTAGAATCCTTTTTGAACTTTGTATTGGGCATCCAACGGTGAGCAAAACAGATAGGCAGTAGAGTGTAGTGGCAAAGAACATGAACATGGAAGTCAAATTGATCAGAGTTCAATCTTGGGCCTGCCGCTGAGCCGTTGAGGGAGCTTGGACAAATTATTTAACCTCTCAATGCTTCACTTTCTTCAGCTGCTGTGGACTTGTTTTCAATAGAGGCTGCAGCATTCCCTCCCACACTCCTTATATAGTGATTTCGCCACTCTTCCCTTCATAAGGAGGACTCTGGTTCCCATCCTTTCAATTTGGGCTGGTTACTTGTTTTGACCAACAGAATGTGGCAAAAATGATGCTATGCCAATAAAGGCTTAAGCAGCCTTGTGGCTTCTGCTCTCAGCCTCCTGGAAGCCAGGCATCGTGGAAAGACACTCAAACTAGCCTACTGAGTGGTGGGAGACCACGGAGAGAGAGAGGCCATGGGAAGGAGAACTAAGGTATCCCACCAGCCAGCCAGCCAGCATCCTGTATCCACCTGTTTCAATCCAGTCACTGCAGGAAGCTCCACATGAAACTGAAATGCACCTCCTTGCTGAGCTCTGAAAGTCTGAAGTCCTGACTCACTGAATTATGAACAATGAAATGGAAATCATTCTGAGCCCCTATGTTTTAGAATGATTTAGATAGATGCCGGCTACAGCTGGTCAACAGAACAGCTATCTCATTCATTCTATACACCTCACTACCATGAGAGGTGGCAGAGTTTGGTTAGCAAAACAGGAACCATTCCAGGTGAAAGGAGTTCAACACAGGAGTAAAGGACTTACCCACTGGAATTGCTAGGGAAACCAACGCCGAAGACTCAGCCTGAGGACCTGAAGCGGGTGATTCTGAAGAGCCTGCCAGACAGTTAAGCCTTCCCATGACCTCTGGGAAGCTCGCGACAATTGTGTCAGCCTGTAAGAGCAAAGAAATGGTCCCAAGAGCTTGTAGGAAAAGCTCTGAGAATTCCCTCTCTGCCAACTCCAGGACAACAGCTTCACCTTCCCCTCCACCCTCCACATCTTCTGTTAGTGCTGCTCATTGGCCAGCTCTAACGGGAAACTCCATGGGGAGGGGGTTCTGGTAAATGAAGTCCAGGGCTTCTCAGAGTCCTAGGATGAGGTGCTACCAACATGGAATTGACAACAGAATATCCAGCCCAAGGTGTAATTTATTAATTATTAGAAAGCCTTGATTCTCCTGTTCAGTTTCTTCAGTTGGACCATACCACTACCTTACCAATCTCCAGCCCTCCCCCTCAAAAAAAAATAAAAAAAAAATCATCAGGCCAGATGATAGAGAAGGTTAAAAAAAGAAAGAAACCTGGGTATCCAAGAATGTCTGCGGTATATTCCCCCTCTTTCTCCTTTGAGTGGTAGCACAGACAATAACAGCATTCCTAGGGTGGAATGGAGGGTAAGGAGAATTATCCCAGGTAGCTGGGGCCACTAAGAAAAGTCTCCTGCAAAGGAAGAGTAAAAAGGCTTCCGTCCTAGGAGATCGGGATCTCCCACCACAGAGATTAGGGCCTGCCCTCTCCTGACTGGGGTACTGGGGGTTTATTCATAATGGAATTATTTGGGGACATACACAGTCTGTAGATTTAATGATCATTATTGGCATTCACTTATTTACTCCATAAACATTTGTGAGGTCCTTCTATGAACTGGGAAGGTTGTCACAGATAAACAGGTTTGTTTGTTTTTCCCCTCCCTCAAGTCTTGCAGGAAATGGGACAAGTAAATTAAAACCTCACAATCCCCCCCAAAAATATTGTAGTTGGGGGAAATATAAAGTGTCCTCCAAACACCAAAAGAGGAAGTAATTGATTCTAGGGGCTTGGCATGGAATTTAGAAAAGCTAGACAAATGGCTTCTATAGGCATACTTTAAAAAATGACTAGAAATTCATAGCAGACAAAGACATTCCATTCATAGGCATATGCAAAGGCAAAAACATGTTAAAGCATATGGTGCAGCCCATACATTGGACCCATATGTTGTCCAGTGGGTCTGAGGTCAAGGATGTCAGCATACAGGAGACAATGCTCAGAGACCAGGTAGAAGAGTAGGTTGAGTCAGGCTTCTGAGACTCCTGAATGCCACCTTGGAGAGTTCAGATCCAGTAGTTTCCAAAGTGTATTTGCACTTGTACCAATGGTTATACAAGACTTTGTTGTGATAATAAATAGGTTTTTGAACTTCTATTATTATTGTTACAACAACCATTAAAATGAAATATCCAAATGAACTGAAAGTGTCAAACAGATTTTCAAAAATAAACAAGTGCATCCAATCCCATTGCTCTCACCATAATTTGATGCAATATGTTTTTGTATACTGTCAATAAAAATATTGTTCTTATTTTCAATTCTCTAATTTTTATTTGATGTGTTTTATAACATACACAATTTATGCTGGTAGAGAAACATGTATGTGATTTATAAATACTAAATAAATATATGTTACGGATGCATGCTGAAGAGTATTTACTAATAGAGGTGCGTAATCAAAGTTTTGAAGGCAGCTCCACAAGTAAGGGAAAGCCCTCAAAGTGTTTCATGTAAAATGGTAGCTATTAATGTCTGTTTTTGAACACACCATTCTCGTAACTGTTTGGAGAGTGATTAAAGGACAAAAAGAATGGAGGCAGGGAAACCATTTAAGAGGATGTTTCAGGAGTCATGGGGAGGAGGGGGAGGGAGGAGAACTGTCTACACTAGTTGTTTTCTATTGTTTCAAACTCCTGGGATGAAATGCATGTCAGAATATTTTAAAGCAACGGGTGGGTACCAGCTTGCTAGTGGGTTGCACAGTGGGAGAGTCTGGTCAAAAGCATTCCTTTTCTCCCAAAATAACTCAGGCTTTTTGTGGCAGGGACCGGGGCCGCACAAACATTTTTAGCTGAGTTTTCTAAGACTGGGGGGATTTATACTGGAAGAAAGGGAGGTGTGGGCCTGCCGTGCCCAGAAGAAGGATGGAAAGGATAGCTGGCCCATGTTTACAAAGAACTAAGACTGCCATACTCGCTAAGGAATTTTTGTCCAGTGATCAGTTTAAACATTGGATTCTCTCTAGAAAGCACCCAACATTAGCCAGTCTTATTAATCAGGGGATATAGTGGTTGGAAGAAAACAAGGATATAGCAGAGTTGTCCCTGCATCCAAGAGGTGGCTTGCTTCTGTCATTTTAACATGTGACCACCTGGGGGCGGTCTCAACCTATCACATCCCAAAGGTCTCTGGCTCAGCTCAGAACTTGATTTTAACTGAACATTCCAAATAACTGGATAAGTCTCGAGTGCTGTTCTGTGTCTGTCTTTGGAGAATGAACTTTTTAGAAATTAAAAGTGTTTTATGGGTTGTTTCTAAATAGTCCTTGGTATTCCTCAGGTCAAATTCTAATCTGTTCTTTTACTTTTCAAACTGCACCAATATTATTCCAAAGGACCTGGCAATACAGAGCCTGACAGATCTTATAAACAAGATTTGCTTTACAAAATCCAGCACACTATGTAGCCTAAACCCATCCCATCTATTTTATAGATTATAAAATAACCTCAAGCAGGGGCACAGGCAGAGAAAACAAAGTGCAACTGGGAAGTTAAAATAGTGAGAGAGCAAGAGTGGTTAGGAGTGCAAATCAACTGAGTCCTTCACCTCTGTGCCCCAGCTCTCCCATGTTATCTTCCTCAAGTTAAACCAGTCTCCAAAAATGCTTTTAAATGCTTCAGATGTTGCCAGTACCAGATGAGTTAGATGTTATCATTTTAAAGATTATATTTTCATTTTTAGAAGTTCTATTGGTACTAATGTAAATATTAACACTTATTTTCTTATGTGTAAAATATCCTTTTTCTATATATCCTAAAATACTTTTACCTTACAAAATCTAATCTTCTCATTATCATTTTTTTAATATTTGACCTACTTACCTTAATGTCTCTTTCAAATTGTTTTATTTTCTATACTTCCTAAAATGTGAATAATTCTTTTTCTTCCTTCTCCTCCTCCTCCTCCTCCTCCTCCTCTTCTTCTTCTTCTTCTTCTTCTTCTCCTTCTCCTTCTCCTTCTCCTCCTTCTTCTTCTTCTTCTTCTCCCCCTAAACCCTCCTCCTCTTCCTCTTCTTCCTCCTCTCCCTCCTCCTCCTCCTTCTCCTTCTCCCTCTTCTCTGTTCTCTTCTTCCTCTTCACATCTGTTGACCCAGTCAACAAGTATTTATGAGCATCTATTATGTGCTACTTATTGTCAATAACACAGTGAATAAAAAATATTTTTAAAAACTCTACCCTTGTGGAGCCTACATTCTAGATGGGAACAGGGGAAGAGAGAATAAACAAAAATCAGAGCATGAATTGTGCTAACTAAGAATTTGTGCTATAAAGACAAACAGAGCAGGAAGGGGAGGAGTTGCAGCTTGTCATAGGATGGTGAGAGAAATCCCTCGTGAGAAGACAATTTCTGAGCAGACACTGAAGGGCATCGGGGAGAGACTGTGCAGATATCCTGGGCAAGAGTCGGGAGTCTGCCTGTCCTGTCCTAGGACAGCATCATGACTGCAGCAGATTGAGGAGGGGGAGTGTCACAGATCAAGTCAGACAGATTCCAAGAGCCAAAACATAAAGGAACTCATAGAAGATGTGGTGAAATTATATTATTTCAGTAGGGATGGTTTTCCTGAGCATGACACCAAGCTGTGAAGACCTGAAAAAAAGATGAATAATTCTGACTATATTAAAAACAAACATTTCTATATGGCAAAAATACTATAATCAAAGTCAGAAGGCCAGGGAAAATGTGAAGTGAATATGAGTGACACAAGTAATAGATAAAAGCCTAGTTCCATTTATATTTTATGGTACAACCAACTCAATAAGGAAAGGATCAACTCACCAGTAGAAAGACAAAACTGGGAGAAGGTCATGAATTCAGAGAAAAATAAATGCAAGAGGTTCTTACAAAAATATGCACAACATCACTTTTGAGCTTTTAAATGTTGTAATTTAAAATAATAAATAATAACATTGAAATCAGACTCAATCATTTTTCATTAATCCAATTGTCAAGTAATCTTTAGCTCTGAGTTGATAAGCATGAGGAGAAATCAATACTTGGTACATAGGTAGTGGGGACTCTGTGCAAAATGTAGTTATATTTCTCAGTATTTAAATAAACATATCCTTTGACCCAATTGTTCTACTTCTATAAATTGATCCTATAGACATAATCACACAAGAATTTTAAAAATGCAAGTAACACCCTCTCTAAAGCATTGTTTATAATATTAATATGTACAGTCACCTTTTGAAACTGCACAGATCCATTCATACTTAAAATGATTGCTGGGATATTGTACTAAGTGAAAATAGCAAGGTTTAGGATCATAGTGATAGTAAGCAACAGTTTGTACCTGAAGAGGATGACTACGACTGCAAATGCATATACACCTACAGCTACTTTCTGAATGCTGTCTCCATTCCTCAGCTCCCATTCCTGCAGCCCACCACAACCAGGTTTCCTTCTCGCCACTCAACTGGGGTGCTCTGACATCAGTGATTTCCACATTGAGAACTCCAAGTATCACGTCGCTATTATCTTACTTTATTTCCACAAATTCAGCACACTGATCATCCCCCCTTTCTTGAAAATCTTTCTGCTATGTTCCCTGAGATGCCAGATTCTTTTTCATCTCCTCTTACCCCTGTATAGATTAACAATCTTTCTTGAAACACCTTTGCAAGATCCTGCAAGCTTCTCTTGCTAACCTGAAATCACGGCATGTACTAGTACTTGTCCAGACTGGCTGAAATGCTGTTTCCTTGCCAAATTTCAACTTCTGAATGTACTTTCCCAGACTTGTTTATTCTTGGGCCATCTACTGAGAACTACTGGCTGATCTCGGCATTGTTCCTAATAGGCTAATCTCCTATTTCTCTTCCTCCATACCTGTATTCTTTTGACCCATTTCTATGCCTACGTAACATTTGCTAGCCACTCTTGCACTTTCAGACTCTCAGCCTACTAACAGTTACCAAAAGCTTTCTCTCTGTTTCTCCATTTGTCTGGTCTTTATTTATGGATTCATGTGGGCTTCTTTTCTCTTCAACTCCTAAGTGCTAGCACCTTTTAGTCTTTTCAGGGATACTCTTTCTAAGTGATATCACCCAATCCCATCACTTAAAAATACTTTTGTCCAGAACACCAGACCAGACCATTCAACTGTCAACTTGGTATATCCACTTGGATATCTAATAAATGCATCAAGTTTAATAGGGCCAAAAGAGTCATATTTGCCTACTCAAATCTGTTCTTCCTTCAGTTTTCCCCATCTTAAAAAGTAGTGCTACTACCCAGAGTAGTACAACTACAGCACATTTTCTTCAAGGAAGGCAGTGTCATTTCACAGGAAAGAAGTCAGTCACATCACTCTTGGGTTAAAAACAAAACAAAACTGTAATGGCTTGTGATCAAACTTACAGATGCCAGGGAGAACCAAGATGGCAGCATAGGTAAACACCTGTATTTGCTGCCTCCCACAACCACATCAAAATTACAACTAAAATACATAACAACTATCATCCAGAACTGTGGGAAAGCTGGCTGAGTGGAAGTACTACAACTAGAGAAGTAAAGAAGAAAGCGCATTGTGACTGGTAGGAGGTGTGGAGGCGCGGAAAGGGCTGACACCCGAGGCGCGGGCAGAAAGGGCTGGCCACTGGGTACGCTGTTGTCTTTTTCAATCGGGAGGGAGATACAAACTCCTGACTGCTCTGAACTCCAGTTCCCGGCGAGACTCTGGGGACCCAGACTCATATGGGGAGAAACTGGATTATCTG
>NW_006294339.1:7476864-7493498 GCF_000327345.1 Myotis davidii | reverse complement strand
TCAAGGGAGCACCCATACGACTGTCAGCTGATTACTCAACAGGAACTTTGCAGGCCAGAAAAGAGTGGCAAGGAATATTCAAAGTGATTAAAAGCAAGAACCTACAACCAAGATTACTCTACCCAGCAAAGCTATTATTTAGAATTGAAGGTCAAATAAAGAGCTTCACAAACAATAAAAAGCTAAAGGAGTTCATCATCACCAAACCAGTATCATATGAAATTAGAGGCCTGGTGCATGAATTCGTGCACAGGTGGGGTCCTTCTGGGTGGCCCGCAGGGATCAGGCCAAAACCCGCAGTCCAACACTGCTTGCAGTTCCTACCTGCTGCTCCCGCTCATCCTGGCTCCACTGTGCCTGCCGTGGGCTCGCGCCTAATTAGTCCCAATCTGGAGAGGCTTGCACTGCAGCAGCATGCTTGCCAGCCATAAGCCTTGTGTCTGGCATCTTCCCAAGAGGAGTGGCCTGTGGGATCAAGCTGAAACCAGCTCTCCGCCATCCCCCAAGGGGTCTTGGATTGTGAGAGGGCACAGGCCAGGCTAAGGGACCCCACAGGTGTGTGATCAGGCCGAGGAGGGACCAAGGGAGGATTCCAGGGCATGTCCAGTCCATCTCGCTCAGTCCTGATCAGCCGGACCCACCCCAGCAGCAAGCTCAGGAACTTTGCAGGCCAGAAGGGAGTGGCAAGAAATATTCAAAGTGATGAATAGCAAGAACCTACAACCAAGATTACTCTATACTCTACCCAGCAAAGCTATCATTTAGAATTGAAGGTCAGATAAAGAGCTTCACAGACAAGAAAAAGCTAAAGGAGTGCATCACCACCAAACCAGTATTATATGACATGTTGAAGGGTATTCTTCAAGAAGAGGAGGAAGGAGAAAAAGGTAAAAAGAAGTGACAGCAGATACATATCTATCAACAAGTGAATCTAAAAATCAAATGAATAAAAAATCTGATGAACAGAATAAACTGGTGAATGTAATAGAATCAGGGACATGGAAAGGGAGTGGACTGACAATTTTCAGGGGGGAAGGGGTATGGGTGTGCGGGGAGAGATTGGACAAAGATCTTATATGCATGTAAGCAGTACCTATGGATTCGGACAGTGGGGTGGCGAGGGTCTGGGGTAGGGTGGGAACTGAGTGGAGGGGACCTATGGGGGAGAAAAGAGGGACATCTGTAATAATCTGAAAATAAAGATTTAAAAAACAACTTATAGATGCCTTACAAATATTTTCATGTCTTATGTTTAAGTCTTTAATCCATTGTGAGTTTATTTTTGTATATGGTATAAGATAAGGGTACAATTTCATTCTTTTGTGTGTGGCTATTCATTTTACCAAGCACCATTTGTTGCATGGACTATTCCTTCCCCATTTTGTAAAATTGGCACCCTTGTTGAAGATCATATGACCATATATGCATGGATTTATTGCTGGGCTCCCTATTATATTTCATCAGTCTGTATGTCTGTTTACATGCCAGTACCATACTGTTTTGATTATGGTAGCTTTGAAATATGTTTTGAAGTCAGGATGTGGGAGGCTTCTAGCATTGCCCTTCTTTCTCAAAATTGTTTTGGTTATTCAGGGTCTTTTGTGTTTCCATGTGAATTTTATGATTATACTAGAGGTCTGATGCATGAAATTCATGCAAGAGTAGGCCTTCCTTCCACCAGCTGCTGGCACCGGCTTCTCTCTGGCACCCGGGAGCCGGACTTCCCTCACAGCCCCAGCTTCATCCAGAAGGTTGTCCAGAAGGACATCTGGTCTAATTATCATATTATATTTTTATGATTATAGATTTTCTATCTCTGTAAAAAATGCCATTTGAATCTTGATAGAGATTATGTTGAATCACTTTAAGTACTATGGTCATTTTACCAATATTAAGTCCTCTAATCCATGAATGGAAAATGTTTTTCCATTTATTTGTGTCTTCTTTTATTTCTTTCAATAATATTTTATAGTTTTCAGTGTATAAATCTTTTGCCTCCTTGGGTAAGTTTACTCCTAAATAATTTATTCTTTTTGATGCTGAACTAAAATGATTTTTACAGATGACATCTACATAGAAAACACTAACGATTTCACACACACACACAAACTGTTAGAACTAATACATAAATAAAGCAAAGTTCAGGAAGAATGCAAAAATCAACTTACAAACTAGTTGTATTTCTATACACTAAAAATGAGCAATCTGAAAGAGGTCTTTTTTTTTTAATCCATTCTGACCGACTCTATCTTTTAAATTAGTGTATTTAGAGACCATTAGCATTTAAAGTGACTATTTATACAGATTAATGTCTATCATATTCATTACTGTCTTCTATGCTTTGCTCTTGGTGTTTGTGTTTTCTTTCCCTCTTTTTCTGCCTTAATTGAGCATTTTATATAATTTCATTTTCTCTTCTGTTTTGGCATATCAATTATATTTCTTTTTCTAAACTTGTTAAGTGGTTGCCTTATAGTTTACAATATACATTTCCAATGGATTCAAATATACTTTCAAATAACACTACACTGCTTCATCAGTTGTGCCAGTACCATGTAAATTTTCATAATTCCTTCCTCTGTCCCTTATAACATTGCAACAATCATATAACTTATCTATCTATAATAATAAAAGGGTAATATGCTAATTAGACCAGAGGTCTTCCAGACATCCTTCCTGCCAAAGCCAGGGTGGAGGGAAGCCAGCCCAGGTCCCAGGTGCCTGTGGGCAGCCCGAGAGAAGTCAGCCCGAGTCCCAGGTGCCTGCAGGCAGCTGGAGGAGGGAAGTCCAGGTTCCAGGTGCCGGAGGGAAGCCGATGCCAGCAGCCAGGGGAAGGAAAGCCTACTCTTGCATGAATTTTCGTCCACCGGGCCTCTAGTAAACTAAAACCACTGAAAAATTGTTACTATTTTTATTTTGAACAAACTGTTATCTATCACATCAATTAAGAAAAGGAAAATAAAAGATTTATTTTACATCCATTAACTTCTCTAATGATCTTCCTTCCTTTATGGAGATGTGAATTTCCTGACCTATATATTTTTTCTTCTTTCTGAAGAACTTCTTTTAACATTTCTTGTAAGTTCTTGTAAGGCAAATCTACTGTAACATATTCCCTCAATTTTCATTTGAGGAAATCTTTACTCCTCCTTAACATTTCTTAAGCTCAGTAATTTAGGATTGACATTGATAAAAATATGGTGGCAAATATTAAAATGCTATACTTGCAATTTCAATATTACAATATAAATTCAAAATACCCAATGCTAAATTCTGGACTCTATTTTTAATATTGTGTATTTTGTGTTTCATAGAAATGTCATTTTCAGAGTTTTGTCAATACTGGAAGTATTTACTATTATTTCTTACCAAAATATTTATGAAATCTAAAAGGCTGGTATTACTTGTATGCATGCATAAAAGCAGAACCAATGGACACAGACAGTAGGGGGATGAGGGCATGGGCTGGGGTTTGGGAGCGGCTGGGGAGAGGTCAATAGGGGAGGGAAAGGAGACATATGTAATACTTTAAACAATAAAGAATTTAAATTAAAAAAATAAAGTATTCTATATTTAAAAAATTAAAATAAAATAAAAGACTGGTATTAAAAGTATTTTCTTGAATATTCTAAAATACAGTGGGGCCTTGACTTATGAGTGTCCCAACTAACGAGTTTTTCGAGATATGAGCCGTTTCTCGGCTGATTTTTTGCTTTGAGTTGCGAGCTAAAATTCGGGTTATGAGCCAGCTTCAGATACCCCACCGCTAGTTGGCACGGCAAACATCACAGTGAACGCCACAACATCAGCCCAGCATCACGTGTCTCACTCGTTCACTTTATGATTTGACATATGAGTAATTTGAGTTACGAGCTCCATCACGGAACGAATTAAACTCGTAAGTCAAGGCCCCACTGTATGCTAGTTTACAGTACCCTTCCAATTTTCAAGGCATTTGAGATATATAATTAGAGTTCCCCAAACTATTTTTAAAATACACTTTTGTTGATTCTAGAGAGAGGAAAGGGAAGGGATAGAGAGAGAGAAACATCAATGAGAGAGAAACATCATTTGGCTGCCTCCTGCATCCCGCCCCTCCCCCGCAACCTGGGATTAAGCCCTACCCAGGCATGTGCCCTGACCAGGAATCAAACCAGCATCCTCCTGGTTCATAGGTCAACACTAACCACTGAGCACACTGGCTGGGCCGAAATTTTTTGAGTGTATAGTTATTATAGGAATAAGTGTATTATAATTATTACAGGAATTCCTTTGACTTTCAGATTAAGAAAAAAATCCTTAGCAAACATAAGAGATATGATGGGCCAAGTTATTTTTCAGTAAAAATAATATATAACATCAATAAATTTTTGAACTAAATTCTTAAAAGCATTCAAAAAACACTTGTGCCTTCTAATTGCCAAAGAATGTATTTATGTGATGGAAGAATGCTGGGAGCCAGTCCATCCTTGCTGTTTCAAGGAACCTGGCATATATGGCATACTGTTCTTAATATTTTTGCTCACCTTCTTGGGGCTGTGTTTTAACCAAGGTCACCTCTCCAAGAAAGGTTGTTTCCCCAGGTAGAGATTTTCCCCTGAAGTTAGGGAGGGAATAAAACCCCTTCACTAAGTGCCAGGCGGGTAATTAATCTCTTTAACTACGAACAATCATGCTTAAGCTACATAATCTTTACTCCCTGGAATGGAGATAAGACCTAGAGACAGAACATGGCAAAAGATGCTGGACAGAACCTGACTACAGAACTTGGTTGGAGAACCTAGACAGAACCTGGCTGCAGAAGCCGGCTACAGAACCTGGCGACTGAACCTGGCCGGAGAACCTAGCGAGAGAACATGGCTACAGAACCTGGCTGGAGAACCTGGAGAACGTGGCTGGAGAACCTAGCAAGAGAACATGGACACAGAACTTGGCTGGAGATTGTGGCTAGAGATCCTGGCAAGGCTGCTGATCAACTGAACGCTGTCTCCATGTCATTCCTTCTTCGCCGACTCAGTCCACACCTTTGGGGACCCCTGGACCTGCTGGGGCTGGACCCCGGCAGAAGAAAATACAAGACAACTAATAGAAATAAAAATATCAAATTATTCTAATTCCTAAAAGAAAACATTTTCAAGTTAATAAATTATCATTGTTGTTTATAAAATATGCCTAACTTTTCATCTCAAATTCACTTTAAATACTTAACATATAATTTAATATAGAAAAATCACTAAATTATTTGTTAACATTTGTACAGCATTACTTCTCTGGATAGACAGATTTCACACCAAAATTTTAATTAATGCTGAAAAATTACTTAATAGTTGTAACCACAATGAATGATTAACTTATTAGTGGAGTACCAATTTATTCAGGAATTCATGTGGTGTAAGGACCAATGAAAGGACTAATATGATAATTTCTTACTGTGCAATTAATATTCCACTTAGTTGTTTTACATGTTTCCATGGATATCATTTGACCAGCAAAATATGTAACGCTTTCTCCTTTATCTTCCCCCCCCCCCTTTTTTTTGTTTGTTTGTTTTTAGAGGAACTCGGCGATTTGGAGAATTGGTTAGTAGAAGATAGAGAACCTAAGGGGAAAAAGTATAAAATGATAAATGATACTGAAGATCAAACCCTGTAGTCATCTCATTATGGTTATAACTAAGTATATTAATTTTTTCATTATTCACTTTTCTTTAGAGTATCAATCAAAGCCACTACCTTGAACCTGGGGTACATATACAATATATACACAATTTTCTACAAAATACTTTTAAAAAGTCATATTACATGTTAAATTTTTAGGAACAAAATACCTGTGCTGATTTGCATTTTGACTTCATGGAGGAAGAAGGGAATAATATTCAACTAGGGAAGCTTGTACTGATCATAATAAGCTCTTAGAGTAAAAATAAATAAAAAGGTGTTCCTTTCCCTTTGTACTTATCATAGACTACCCAATGTGCTAGAGCATTCAGTATGAGAAACACTGCCAGTCGCTTTAAAATCTGACTTCAGAAAGAGCTAATGAGAAAGCACATTGGAAGGTGAGGCTTCATCTTTGTTTTCCAATAAGTGATCTCGGTTTTTCTTCTTACAGAAGTTTAAATAAGTTTGTTACCAATCTATGTAAACCATTACTGTTTTTAGCTTTCAGGTAAAGTCTAGCACTTCGTTTATGCAAAGTCTAAGAAAAATCAATAGGGATAATCTATCTTAAACGTGACATCATCCATCCAAGTCCATGGTACAACCTTTCACCTTCAGTACTATTTTAATGCTGTACTATATTTAAAAAAAACCACTATAAATGGAAGGAGGGAGATAACTAATATAAATTTTCATTGACACGGAAATGGGTAAATAAATTGTGGTGTAAAAATATAACTAGCATATGACCCAGCAATTCCATTCCTGGGTATTTATTTGAAGAAATAAAAGCATTAACTTGAAAAGACATATGTACCCCCATGTTCTTTGCAGCATTATTACAATAACCAAGAAATGGAAACAACCTAAATGTTCATTGGTGAATAAGTGAATAAAGAAACTACATATAATGGAATATTATTCAGCCATAAAAAAGAATGAAATCTTGCCATTTGTGACAATATGGGTGTACCTCAAGACCATTAAGCTAAGTGAAATACGCCAGACAGAGAGAAAGACAAATAATGTGATCTCATGTGTAGAGTCTTTAAAAATAAGAAACAGTCTCACACAGACAGTGAACTGATTGGTGGTTCCCAGTGGCAGGAGGTGGAAGGTTGGGAAAATAAGTGAAGGGGTCAAAAGGTACAAACTTGCAGTTACAAAATAAATAATTCCTGGCAATGTAAAGCACAACACCATGACTATCACTGATAACACTGCATTGCATATTTGATAGTTGCTAAGTAGATCTTAAAAGTTCAAATCACAAGAAAAAATTTTGTAACTACGTGTGGTGACGGATACTAAATAGACTTACTGTGGTCATCATTCCCCAAATGTATACAAATATGGAATCATTATGTTGTACACCTGAAACCAATATAATGTCCTATGTCAGTTATACCTCAATTTTAAAAACTGTGGTATAATGACAGAATAAAACATAGCTGTTAAAATGAATGAACTATAAAGCCTCAGGTATCAACCTGTAAAGATTTCAAACGCATAATGCTGGGGGGGGGGGGCGGTTAAAAGCAGTTCTACAATAATTCTTTAAAAATACCAGCTATGTAAACAGTCACAACACTTCATGGATGCATGACAGCTGCAGTGAACAGGAAGATGGTGACTGGAAGCATACAAGCAAAGCTGCCTGGTCTCTCCCTCTGGACTTTGGAAAGAGACCTGGCTTCAGTGTTAATCACCTATCCATGGGTCAGTGCTAGGAGCTTTTTGTTTGTTTGTTTCTATGACTTTTATTTTTATGTTTTAAATCTTTTTTTTTCCAATTACAGTTGATGTACTTTATTTTTTTAAAATATATTTTATTGATTATTTTACAGAGAGGAAAGTCGAGTGATAGAGAACCAGAAACATCGATCAGCTGCCTCCTGCACGCCCCCCACTGGGGATGTGCCCGCAACCAAGGTACATGCCCTTGACCAGAATCGAACCCCGGACCCTTGAGTCTGCAGGCCAACGCTCTATCCACTGAGCCAAACCGGTTCTGGCTGATGTACTTTATTATATCAGTTTCCAGTATATACCCCAGCTAGGAATTTTGATAACGCTTTTTAATCTTCAAAAGAGTTACAAATATAGGACCTCCCTTTGGATGTTTTGCAAACCAGCGGATTCATTTATTCACCACATATGTGGTACTTCTGTCTATTTCCTTGATGCAAGATGGGACTGAGAAGAGCATCAACCTAATTTCGTCAGAAGGAAGCAATGTCTGTAGAGGGAAGCGTGCTGCCTGGCATACAGTAAGTGCCCAGAAAATATCAGGTGCTTCTGCTGGCTTGACTGGTTACCAGGCAGGATTCATATGCCTGATCCCTTGGGTGAGAACCTGATGGTGACTGATAAACAGCCAGGGAGTGGCTCAATTGGCTGAGCAGTCCTGTGCTCCCAAAGGTTGCCAGTTCGATTCCCAGTCAGGGCACAAACCTGGGTTTCGGGTTCGTTCTCAGGTTGGGGCACCTTAAGCGAGGCAGCCAATAGATGCATCTCTCTCTCTCTCTCTCTCTCTCTCTCTCTCTCTCTCTCCCTCCCTCCCTCCCTTTCAGCACGTCCTCCCTTGTCCTCGGGAAAGGATAAAAAAAAGAAAGAAAAGAAAAACACGGAGACTCAAAGTCTGTGACGTTCTCTGAATTGCACTGAATCCATAAACCCGAGAGTCCCGACAGTCTCAGAGAAAGACTTTCCAAGATCGCCCTGAGTTCTCCCTGGAGATCCAGCGCCTGGCGTCTGGCTGGTCAGGCTGGCTGCCGGAGGGGCGGGGTGGGGGTGGGTGCGTGGCTGAGGGGGGCGGGCGGGAGGGTTGCAGTGCTGGGATTACTGCGACTGCGACCGGTGGGACGTCACCTGCTCAGAGCACCGTGGGGCCAGCGGACCTCAGAGCCAGGCTCTCCGCGATGGGCTCCCTAGTGGCGGCGGTCTGGAGGGTGCTCCATCCCAGCTCTCTCCTGCTGGGTGCGGTCGTCTTCCTGCTCCTTGCCAACTTCTTCAAAAACCGGCTCCCAAAGAACTACCCACCCGGGCCCGCGCGGCTGCCCCTCCTTGGGAACTTCTTCCAACTGGACTATAAGCAGCCGCACCTGTCCGTTCAGAAGGTAGGAGAGGGCACAGGTGCTGGGTGGAGTCCTGACCCCGACCTGAAGGCAGGACCATGGCGGGGACCCAGGGATGGAGAGCAGGGCACCTGACTGTAGTAACTAATGTGTACTGCATATTTGGAAGTTGCTAAGAGAGTAGGCCTTAAAAGTTCGCATACACGAGGCTTTAGTTCATTCACTTAATAGCTATGTAGTTTTCTGTCATTACACCACATTTTTTTAAACTGTGGTATAATTGACATAGAACATTGTATTAGTTTCAGGTATACAATATAATGATTCCATATTTGTATACATCTGGGAATGATCACCACAATAAGTCTCATTAGTATCTGTCATCACGCATAGTTACAAAATGTTTTCTCGTGATATGAACTTTAAGATGTACTCACAGCAACTTTCAGATATGCAATAGAGCGTTATTACCTATAGTCAGGATGCCGTGCTTTATGTCCCCGGGACTTACTACTTTATAGCTCCAAGTTTGTACCTTTGACCCCCTTCAGTCATTTTGCCAACTTCTCACTTTCACTCTCTGTTCCCACTACACCCTGAGGTCGCCAGTAAACTCGAAGGCCCTGGAGCCATCTCAGGGTCTTGTCCTGGAATCTTACACAATGCATGGAAAATTCCCTCCCCCACTCTATAGCTTCCTCACCTTGGCTGCATTCCTTCGGCTCCAAGTCATTTTCCTTTTCTGAAAGACAGGGAAATTCATTACTGCCCTGGAGCACTTGTGAGATTAAATAAGATAAAACATGAAAGGTGCTCACCATGGTACCCAGTGAGCGTGGCTGCTGTGACCAGCGGTGCCATCCTCCGGCACATCCCCGCACTCCCGTCCTCTCCATCACCAGGAGCGCACACCACGTCTTTCTGCACACAGAGCACCTTCATTCCTCCAGGCATTCCTCCAGGCGCCAGGTACCAGAAATCAAAGTGCCGTTCACATTGCTGCCCTCCTTCTCCCTCACAGCACCCTTGGAGGGAGGGAGGCTCCAAAAAGTGAGACCGTTTACTCAGGAGCCCAGAGCTGGTGACCAGATTGCTAAGATTCACACACAGCCCCAGAGCCGAAGGGCTTTTCTCACACCGGGCCCCACCTGGATAAGGAACGTTCTGTCTTCTCACACGTGTTGAGAAAGGAAGTGTTCTCTTTGGCGTAAATGATATGATTTACTGAAAAGTCCATGCTTGTCAACAACAAAACATACATTAAAAAATGAAAAGAATAAAAAAGTCCGTGCTTGCTACACCAGATGTGCACTACATGGGTCTCAGCCATCCTGGTTAGTCACGTGTACTGAATTCTCTCCCTTTACTAGACTCTAAGACGCGTGAGGTTAGAGGCCTTGTTTATTTTATTGAAGCGATATCTTCACAACTCACTTCAGGACAAGGCTAGATGCTCACTCAGTTCTTACCGGCTTACTCTGAATGAATGTTTTGTAAGGTATGTCCACGCTCAGTAGTAGTGACTTGCACCTAGGCCTGGTTGAGAGGAGGAGGAGAGGAATCAAGGCATACACCAGGCCCTCCATACAGCCCCCAGCTCCACTCTCTTTCTTTCCTGGACACAGAGATATGCGTGCTCAACTGTGACTGTTTACTTTTCAGTATGTGAAGAAATATGGGAACCTTTTTAGCATGGAGATTGGTGCCTGGTCTTCAGTTATAGTAACTGGATTGCCCTTAATCAAAGAAGCCCTTGTCCACCAGGGTCACAACATTTTGGACCGTCCCATGTCCCCTGTTCGAAAACGGATCTTTAAGACAAATGGTAAGCTTCTTGACCAATGTTGGATATGGATGTCTTAATATTTTTAAGGCTTGTTAGCCATGCCTCTGACTGTAATTCTCCAGCACACCCCAGAGACCAAGCCCATTATAGAACTCTTAAAGGATGTCCCAAAATTCACGCAAGAAGTAATTTTGATAGAAAACACAGGTTTATAATTAAAAATTGTAAATTTTTTATTGATTCATAAAGTATACAGTATAGGGTTATGTATGGAATAGAATATCGGGTAAATGGCCTCCACGGCACAAAAGATTCTCTCTCCCTTCCTCTCTGTAAAAAATCAATAAAATATATTTTTTAAAAAAAGAGTGCATATGTGCCAGCAAAGCCGTGGAGGAGGCCATTTACCCGATGTGCTATTCCATACATAACCCCATACTGTATACTTCATGAATCAATAAAAAATTTATAATTTTTAATTATAAACCTGTGTTTTCTATCAAAATTACTTCTTTCATAAATTTTGGGACACCCTTTACTTTAAAGAAAGCTTGATGCTCACATTTCCCCATGAAGACACTCTCAGAGGATCAAGCAGGGCCAGTCCTAATGACAGGAATTTGGAAAAACAGCATCTTCCGTGTGTGGTGTGCGGTGTGCATTCACTCACTCTGGATGCTTTGATAAACACGTAACCCTTCATTCCATGTGAGCAGAGGAGGCAGCGATATGTTCGCTCTTTCTGGTTTTCCACTGCCAGTCTCTTCCCCTAGGAACGTGGATGTGCCTCTGCTTCCTTCTGCTGCTTTTGTGATTTCTTCTTCTTCTTGCCTCTAGTTCCTTATGCTTTATCATTAAGGTGTCCACAGGCATCTCAAGCCTTCCAGTCTATGTTAGATCAGTTTGGCATAAATAGTTTAAATGATCATTAAATAAAGTGAAACATTTAAAAATCTAAATGAGAATGTGTTGCTCTACCAGAGCACCATATTTTTCAAGTGCTCCCCAAGTTCTCTTTGAAATAGTTTACTGCTTCACTCTCCATCCATTTACTCTATTTATTATCTGCAATGTGAAGCACAGTGCAAGGCACCAGTGATACAACAATGAGCAGAACAGATAAAATCCATGTTCTTATGTAAGTCAAATTCTATTCAGAGAGAAAGACTATCAACTATCCATAATAATTTAAAGCCTTTATGTAGATGAGGGCAGATGCACTTACTAGGGGTATCTAATCTAGTCCTGAGATTCAGGAAAAACAAGTGTAAGTAAATGACAGTTAATTTAATAAAGTGAAGAAGCAATCAGGCAGAGGGACTAGAATATGAAAAGTCCCTGAGGTGAGAAGGACAGTGAACCTGAGGAAAGGAAAAAGTGGCCAGTGTAGCAAGCACAGAGACTCAATGGAATAATTAAATGGAGTTGAAGCTGCTGAGCTTGGCCTGGAATAATTTATTCAAGATCTCAATAAGGATGTTGTTTTTTATTCTAATAACAATGAAGTCCTTGATGGTTTTCAGTAGAGAAAAGAATCATCATATTTACATTTTAAAGCCTTATTTGGGTTGCAATGTAGAGAATAAAATAAAGGAAGCAAGAGACTGGTACAGCATTTTAGGTTAGAGCAGTGGTCGGCAAACTGCGGCTCACAAGCCACATGCGGCTCCTTGGCCCCCTGAGTGTGGCTCTTCCACAAAATACCAACTTCTGCGCATGGGCCACGAAATTTCAATCGCACTGTACGTGCACGCCCGCACGTGGTATTTTGTGGAAGAGCCACACTCAGGGGCCAAAGAGCTGCATGTGGCTCGCGAGCCACAGTTTGCCAACCACTGGGTTAAAGAAAATGGTTGCTTGGACCAGAGAGGTGGCGAGAAAGGTCAGTAGATTAAAATGGGATAGTGGCAGAGAAGATACATGGATTTAAGGTATTCAGGAGGTAAATCCTAAGACATGATGACCCCTGAGGGAGGGACACTGGAGGGAGACTGACCTGTTGATGCAGACCCCCAAATGGGTGGAGTGATGGAAGGAAGGAACATTTGGAGGACAAGGTGTGTGGTTAGGCTTGGGTGGGGAGTTGCATGGAGAAAACCATACATTCAATCACGGACAGGCTGAGACTGAATGCTAAATTGGCAAAGTCAAGCAGACACCTGTATATGTGTGTCTGGAGCTCAGGGACAGAAATAGAGGGTCACTGTCAACAGATGTTTGTATAGTGAGATGTAGTGAGATGTCCCAGGAATGGAGTAAGGGTACGAAGAGAAGACTTCAGCTTGAAGAATTCCAGCATTTCAGAACTTGGTAGGAGATAAACTAGCCAGAGATATGGGAAGCTCTCTGCTTTCAGAGATTAGGGGACAGTTCTGGAGAGTGCAGTGCCCTGAGAGGAGAGAGTTTCAGGAAGAAAGGGTCAGGTGCTGCTGAAAGACCAAGTAAGGTGAGGTTGCAAAGCATCCCTGGAATTTCCTGCGAGGAGGGCCATTTTATGGAAATGGTGGAGGACGGAGCCAAGGGTGAAAAGGAATTGAAGAGTGAGTGCTCTGGAAGTGCAGAGGTGACAGGAGTATGTTATGAAAGGAAGGATGGTCTGTTGAACACAACAAGATGTTGTCTTTGCCTTTGCCTGCACAGGATATCCACTCCTCTGCTTTCTTCAGGCATGTACTCATCTATTAAGGTCCAGCAAATCCTTGCCTCTTTACAAACCTGGGTTTTCTCCCCTGGGACTGCATTGTTAGTGTGCAGCGTAACATAAATACATAAATCTACCTATGTGGCTGGCAATCAAAGCGTGGGCTGGGCACTCAGGGATGCACACTTGAATGCCTGTTCAGCTGCTTACTACCTCTGTGTGTGACATTGCACACATTACCTTATCCCTTGTGCCTCAGTTTTCTCATCAGCAAAAGTGGGAAAAGGGGTGATAATTGTATCTACCTCAGATTTCCTGTGAGTACGAAATTACGTAATGCATAAAAAATGCGCATGTGCCTGGCCTTGCAAACCGTCAGTACATGTTGGCAATTATATTCATTGCTCTGGGAGGGCTCCTCTGAATACTTTTCCCTGCCTAATGCCCTTTCCCCTTCTGCCATCTGATACAAGTCCCTGTACCCGTTGTTGGCTTTCTTTCATTCAGGCTTAATCATGTCCAATGGCCAGGAATGGAAGGAGCAGAGAAGGTTCACCCTGACAACACTGAGGAACTTTGGTTTAGGAAGAAAGAGCTTAGAGGAACGCATGCAGGAAGAGGCCTACCACCTCAACCAGGCGATAGAAGAGGAGAACGGTGGGTATATTTCCTAGGTCAGCTGCTGGAGACTGTGGCTCATTCATTCACTGAACAGATACTAGTTAGTACTTACATGCCTGTCCTGTGCCCAGCAATGTGTTAGGCACTAAGGATATAACTGTACAACTAACCATGGCCTTGTGCTCATGGAGCGCTAGAATTAAGCAAAAGAAGACAGGCATTAAAGACATTACCGATTATGCCCTGGCTAAGTGGTTAGAGCATCAGCCCATGCACCAAAGGATCATGGGTTCGACTCCCAGTCAGGGGCACATGCCTGGGTTGGGGGTTTGCTCCCTGTTCCCCGGTCGGGGCACGTGCAGGAAGCAACCAGTTGATGTGTGTGTTCTCTCCCTCCCCACCCCCCGCCCCCACTCTCTCTGAAAAGCAATAGAAAAAGTATCCTCTGGTGAGGATTAACAAAATACAAAAGACATTACTGATTTTTTTTTTTTTTTGAGAATAAAGCAAGTTATTCAAGTAGAGGAAAAGAAAGAGGCCAGGGCACCGGCACCACTATGAAAGAAGCGAAAGTACAGCCTGCTTCTGGAAGGGTGGATGTGGGCCAACTTGACAGAGTTGTGCTGCTGGTCAGTTAGTTATTGGCAGTTTGTTTCCAAGGATGTGGGTGGGTCTGGGGATTGTCTCCAAACATTGTGGTGTCAAATTCTGACTCCGCCTTCTGTTTGGGAGGGGGCGTTGTTATTGTCATGACTCCCAGGACCGTGCAGGAGCCTCCAGCCATTAACTATTTCCCTTTAATCATTCCTGGAAGTGTGGGCTCCAGTGAGAGGATGTCAGCTCCTGCTTCTGCAATCCACTTGTCCGGATTTTTTCCTAACTTCTCTTCCTCCCCCTCTCCCCCTCCCGCTTCTCCTTCTCCTCCTCCTCCTCTTCCTCTATCTCCTTCTTCTTGCAGAAAACATAAGAAACTCTCCCATGCCATTGTAGAATGTTTTGCCTCTCCTTGCAAAATAGGTTGCATGCCTCAGAATGTTTCAACCCTTCTTCTCTCCCTGTTGTGTAGCTGGTAATATGTACATCAGTTCGACATTACTGACTTTAAACACTGGCCATCAGTTTGATTTCCCAGGCATTAAGTGAGCACTTGCTGTCAGATCCCGGGTGGGTGCTATGGCCAGAGCCTCAGATGTGTTTCTGTGCTCGTTATGTCATACATCACATGTCATGTAGACTCTCAGTAGAAAACAGAAACAAAGCAAGCTCAAGGGTCCACCTTTTCTTCCACCTCCAGGACAGCCTTTTAACCCTCACTTCAAGATCAACAATGCAGTTTCCAACATCATTTGCTCCATCACCTTTGGGGAGCGCTTTGAGTACCAGGATAGTCAGTTCCAAGAAATGCTGAGGTTGCTGGATGATATCATAGGTATGGAGGTGTCAGTGTGGACCCAGGTAAGGGGTTCTCTTTTCATATCTTGGTTAGGGATATCGGGGCTGATGTCAGACACAGATGTTTTTATAAGCTACACTATAACCTTTTCAAACTGACTTCAACACCAACTTGTTTGAAATCAACTAGTGCGACTCTAGTGTTTTTGGTATTTTAAAATATTTATTATATACAAAGAACATTTCTAACATTCATGTAAAGCAATAAACTTTACATAGCATACACCTGTGCACCTATGTTGTTTTATTTAAAAAGGACAGTAGTGCCATTGCCTTTGAGTTCCCCCCCATCCCTTGTGTCCCTCCCTAAGCCAGCCATCTCAGACCTCCTCTCTCCATCGGCCGGCTGTTTGAGATTCATTTGTGTTAGTTGCCCTTTTTATAAAATTCTGAATAGCATTTCATCTTATGAATATGGCATTTTTTGTCACTTTATGCTCTATTGATATACACTTGGATGGTTTCCAGGTTTTGAATGTTATGAATAAAGCTGCCATATACATTCTAGTACAACTGTTCATGTGGACACATCCATTCATTTCTCTTGCATGTGTAAACCTGGACATAGAAGATGCTGCCTAAAAGTTTCCAAAACTGTTCCACTGTTCACACACCCATCAACAGGATATTATCAATCTAATTTCATAGGGTAAAGACATTTGGGGTTCAAACCTCACCCCTTTCTTGGTGGACCCTGTGCTCCATTTTTGTCCCTGGGGGTCTGTGAGTCTGTCAGAAACTCTGTTCAGCTTCTTGGTCTTAAACCAGCGCAAGTGTTGAGGTCACCTCTCTGGTATCTAGAAGTGGATTTATTTATTTTTTATTTATGACAAGCATCTTTGCTTAGAGCTTTAAGGCTCCATCGTATCAAAATGGATAAAGAAGTTATCATGCGTCCTAGCATATGAAAAGGCTATAGTGAATGTGAGCTATTATTATTATTATCAAAATTATTTTTGAATTCCTAGTGCTCACTTCGTCATGGTAGTCCCCAACCCAGTGATTCCACTTTTGGTCTTCCTAATAAGAGAGAACCCAGGAAAGGTGAGAGCTCAGAGGGTACCCCGCTGACTTTCTCCAGGGAAAATAAATGCCTGGAAGTACGGGGGGGGGGGGGGGGGGGGGGGGGAGATAAGCATTTTTTGGAGCCCAAAAATAGACGAGGTGCCTTAATGGATAACTACACATACTTGATCTAAGTTAATTTTCACAACAACCCTTTAAAGATGAAATGAAGCATCCTAGTGTGTGCAGGCAGACATGGCAGTGTGTGGGAAAAGCCTAATAGTAGTCTACTGGCTCTGTGTTAAGTTCCAAATGGATTGCATGTCATTGAGTCACCAGAACAACCCTGAGGCCCACGGGCACCAAGTTAAACAAAAGAGCAACAAATTATA
>NW_006294339.1:7475844-7476804 GCF_000327345.1 Myotis davidii | reverse complement strand
TTTTGAAATGTAAGTAGCTCTGAAAGAACCAATGTCATCTTCATTTATGTCTTACTAGAGGCCTGGTGCACAGATTCGTGCACGGGTGGGTCCCTTGGCCTGGCCAGCGATCAGGGCTGATCGGGCCAGCCGGCTGGGGGGAGCGCACTGACCATCAGGGGGCTGCTCCTGTGTTGAGCATCTGCCCCCTGGTGGTCAGTGCATATCATAGCTACCGGCCAGTCCGGTCGTCTAGTTGTCCGGTCATGACGATCACTTGGGCTTTTATATATATAATTATTATTATCAAAATACTATAGCTAGAAAGCAACAGAGCTAACAGCCAAACCCATGTCATGTCTTAGGTCTAGGTCAGTGGTTGGCAAACTCATTAGTCAACAGAGCCAAGTATCAACAGTACAACGATTGAAATTTCTTTTGAGAGACAAATTTTTTAAATTTAAACTATATAGGTAGATACATTGTTATTAACTTAATTAGGGTACTCCTAAGGCTTAGGAAGAGTCACACTCAAGGGGCCAAAGAGCTGCATGTGGCTCGCAGGCCACAGTTTGCTGACGAGTGGTCTAGGTGATTTTCCATTATGTTATGCTGTCTGTTTTCTACCAGATATTATTAGGGAAAATATATTCAAAAGCCAACTTATTTCAGTAAAAATGTCTTACTGTTATGGAGGCAGAGAAATACACTCACATTTTATATAGCTATCTATAATAATAAATGTGTAATATGCAAATTAGACCAGTAATCCTTCTAGACGAAGCCTGGGCTGCAAGGGAAGCCCAGGTCCTGGGTGCCTGCCAGTGGCCTGAGGGCAGCCTAGGTCACAGGTGCCGGTGGCCAGAGGGAAGCCCAGGCCCCGGGTGCCAGACAGAAGTTGATGCCAGCAGCTGGGGGAAGGAAGGCCTATTCTTGCACAAATTTCATGCATCAGGCCTCTAGTATATCTATATAGGGATG
>NW_006294339.1:7475193-7475544 GCF_000327345.1 Myotis davidii | reverse complement strand
CTCTTCATTTTCATCCTCATCCTCTATTATTTTTATTATTATTATTATTATTATTATTATTACTAGAGGCCCAGTGCACAAATTCATGCACAGGAGGGGTCCCTCGGCCTGGCTGATTGGGACAGCCAGAGGGAGGGACCACAGTAAGTTGGCTGTGAGAGCGCACTAACTACCAGGGGGCAGCTCCTGAATTGAGCTATTGCCCCCTGGTGGTCAGTGCATATCATAGCTACCGGCCAGTCCGGTCCTCTAGTTGTCCGGTCATGACGATCACTTGGGCTTTTATATATATAATTATTATTATCAAAATACTATAGCTAGAAAGCAACAGAGCTAACAGCAAACCCATGT
>NW_006294339.1:7474343-7474897 GCF_000327345.1 Myotis davidii | reverse complement strand
AAGCCAACTTATTTCAGTAAAAATGTCTTACTGTTATGGAGGCAGAGAAATACACTCACATTTTATATAGCTATCTATAATAATAAATGTGTAATATGCAAATTAGACCAGTAATCCTTCTAGACGAAGCCTGGGCTGCAAGGGAAGCCCAGGTCCTGGGTGCCTGCCAGTGGCCTGAGGGCAGCCTAGGTCACAGGTGCCGGTGGCCAGAGGGAAGCCCAGGCCCCGGGTGCCAGACAGAAGTTGATGCCAGCAGCTGGGGGAAGGAAGGCCTATTCTTGCACAAATTTCATGCATCAGGCCTCTAGTATATCTATATAGGGATGGATGGATAGATAGATAGATAGATAGATAGATAGATAGATAGATAGATAGATACCTCTCTCGCACATGTGATAATTGCCATGAAGAAAAATAGCCATCTAGGTAGAAGGAATAGCAAATGGAAAGACCTAAAGAGGAACACCCTTGATGTCATTATAGAGACCAATGGGGCTGGACTGGAGAAGATAAGGTGGCAGAGAGTGCCAGCAAAGCAAGAGACAGATGGATAC
>NW_006294339.1:7470843-7473855 GCF_000327345.1 Myotis davidii | reverse complement strand
CAGAGAGGAAGGGAGAGGGATAGAGAGTTAGAAACATCAATGAGAGAGAAATATCGATCAGCTACCTCCTTCACACCCCCTACTGGGGATGTGCCCACTACCACGGTACATGCTCTTGACTGGAATCGAACCTGGGACCCTTCAGTCTGCAGGCCAATGCTCTATCCATCTAGCCAAACCAGTTAGGGCTCATTTTTTATTATCACATTATCATTTTTTATTATTCCACTTCTTCCTGTGGAAGTTGGCAGAGTGATGAATTTCTTTCCCATCCCCTCTCTTATTTCACTGTATTGGCATTATATTAATAGAAATATTGATTTCTACTCAGAGGAGGAAACTTCATGTACTATATGGGACCACACATTAAGTACATGAGGAATGTTGAGAAATTAAAGCTCTCAGAAGAAGGTGGTAAAAACGATGAAATGCCATGAAGAATGATTTTTAGAATCAGAGTTTTCATATGGAAGGAAAAGATTAACTGAGAGATATACGACTTGTTGCACATAGACAAGTTCAGTTTATTGTTTCTAGTACCAGTATAAACATTTGTTGAGTATTTGCCGTGTGCCCTTTGCCTATCACATGATTCATAATGTTATCTTCATTGGTGTGTTTTGTTATTTCTATTATATAAGATGGGAAACTGAAGCAGGGAGGATAAGTAACTTGCCCTTTGTCATATAAATAGTGAATGGGGTGGCTAATATTTGAACCCAAGTCTGACTCTCCACTGTACTAACAGCTTCTCCCAAATTATAGGCATAAAAAATCATTGTCTTGATTTTCATTCACCCAAACTAAGAAACATTTCCAGCCCTTGGGGTAGGACTATGCTAACAATATTGCTGTGATAAGACTGCCTCCCAAGGAGACCGAAGGCAGAGCCTTTCTCTACGGCTCTTTCCTCCCACCTTTCTCCCCAGGATGAAGTCCCTATGCACTGTGGCCACCAAGAACCCTAAATAAACTAACAAACATGGTGCTTTCTAGCATAAGGGTGATGATGCTTCCAGTTTCAATGAGGAAAACCTCATCTTCAGTACCCTGGACCTCTTCTTTGCTGGAACCGAGACAACTTCGACGACGCTGCGCTGGGGTCTGCTTTACATGGCCCTCAACCCAGAAATCCAAGGTGAGCTAGCCTGGGCCAGGACACAGCAATGCCTCCTGGACACACTGCCCCAAAGTAGGGAGCGGAAGATAGCATGGCGGAGAGGAAAGGTAGGCAGGACAGTCACCAGGCCATGTGGACTTGAGAACAGGCACGTTCTTCATGTTTTCTGTCGTGACTGTAATGGAGCCACGTCATACAAATATAGTAAGAGTCCCTGCCCTCAGGAAACTCTACTGGGAAAAACAGTGAAGTTAATTGACATTGTGGTGAGTTCCAGGAAAGTTACATTCTCACAAGAAATCTGGTCTTAGGGGAAGTTAGATGTCAGACAACACAGGAAGGAAGGAAGGGAGGAAGGGAGGAAGGGAGGAAGGGAGGTCGCGCGGGAGATAGGCAGCAAGGAAGGAAGGATGGAGGAAGCCATTGGAAGGAAGGAAGGAAGGAAGGAAGGAAGGAAGGAAGGAAGGAAGGAAGGAAGGACGGAGGGGGTAAAATGACCTGTTCCTAACCTTCTCTCCTTTTAGGTTGTCTTGCATTGCTCTATAGAAAATGTTTAAACTTCTTACTTTGATATATCATTCCCTCTCCTGTGCCTCTTACTTCCTGTCCAGCCTCAACTCACCCACCCTGCATGGGGTCCTCATTAAATTACCTGTCATTTTCTTTGCATTGTCATTATTTGTGACTGTGCCATTGCACCTGTTCTTCCTTCTACAAGAATGTATTTTCCTAATTTTTCTACTTGGCAAACAACTAGCTCTGCTTGAAGAATCTGTTCAACACCACCTTCACGTTTTCCAATCCTCTAGAAAATTAGTAGCATTCTCTTTCTCTAGCGATGACCTGATGCCCCTCCGTAACTGTGCTATTGCTTATTATTTGTACATCTTCCCCACAAACTGTAGTCCATTCAGTGACAGTGACTGTTATAATCAGTTTTCTTTCTCCAGGTCCCAGAATAGTTTGAGCACATGAGAGATCAGGTTTGTTATGATACAATTTTTTAAACTCTCGGTAACAGTTTATTAAAGGGATATAAAATTTATTTAGTGGATCAAGACCTCTTTTTTTTTTTTTTGGTTAATCCTCACCTGAAGGATTTTTCCATTGATTTTTAGAGAGAGTGGAAAGGGAGAAACAGAGAGAGAGAAACATCAATGTGAGAGACACATTGATTGGTTGCCTCCCTTATGTTCCCCAACTAGGGTTGGGGATCTGTCTGGTGGGGCTCAGTTGGTGGGGCATTGTTCCATGCACCGAAAGCTGCTGGTTCAATCCCCAATCAGGGTACATGCTTGGGTTGTGGGCTCGATCCCTGGTGTGGGGCATGCAGAAGGCAGCCAATATTGGTAAGTTTGTTCATGCAACTCTCTCTCTCTCTTTTTCTCCCTCCCTCTCTCTCTCTCTCTCTCTATATATATATATATATATGTGTATATATTTATGTATACTTGAGTCATAATGCAAAATGCCTTTGCAACTGTGAATTACATTTTTTTTAAAGTGTAAAAGCTACCTAGTTAGGATACAGACTTAGCTTCTATAGTAGAGGCTCCAAAATAATAATGGTTAAGCTGATAGATGTTTACACCCATGTTCATAGCAGCATTATTCACAAAACACCAAGAGGTGGAAGTGTCCAAGTGTCCGTCGATGGTGAACAGATAAAAATGTGGAGTATAATGGAACATCATTCAGCCTTAAAAAAGGAAGGATATTCTGACACATGCTTAAACATGGGTAAACCTAGAGGCTATTATGCTAAGTGAAATAAGGTAGTTACACACACACATACACCCTCACACGCACACACACACACACACACATACACGATTCCACTTATATGAGGTATCAAGAGGAGTCAAATGCACAGAAACAGAAAGAAGTCTGTT